>NC_029792.2:115494556-115504521 GCF_000816755.2 Arachis ipaensis
AATAAAAATATCTTATTTTTAAAGAATTAGTGTCATGTAAAGTATTTTTGTCATACAAAAAAATTTTACATGAGTATAAATTTAATTTGGATCTAATATAAATACATATATCAGTATTTTCATCTTTTATAGATAAATGATCATTTATTTAACAAAAGAAATCGTTAAATATTTTCATGCAATTACACAAGCCAAATGCTAATTAGTAAAAAGAGTGGCAGTGGCTATTCTCTTGAAAAATTTACTTAATATACTAAAATTAGATTTTTTCCCAACTAATAAAGGTGATGTATCGATTTATATAAAAAGTTAAACATAAATTTATAATTCTAATTGCTATAAATATGATACTAACGTTCATAGTGGTAAATTGATATTACAATAATTAATTTCTATAATTATTTTTGCACTACTAAAGGCTATATATAGTATTTCTTTGTGGTTAGTGAGTCTAAATCTAAGAATCAAAGCATTTTTTTTAATCTGTTATTCTTTTTAATTTCGATTGGGTAATTGTTTCTAAGGAGCTTTATAGGTCAAGTTCAAGTCACATCCCTTCTACGTTTTCTACGTTTGTCCAAAAATATTCGAAGTGGAGCATATAATGAGATCGAATTTCCTCAATTTAGGTTCAATTTTGAAATATTCGTGCCAACCTTGAAGATGCAATTCAAAGATTGGTACTATATTTAAATTTTTTTCTCTTAAGTTTTTTGTATTAAAAATAATTTTATAACATATTGTATTTTTTTCAGAAACTACCCGTCTTTTGGTGCATTAATACAATGCTATTGAAGAGAATAAAAGTCAATTTTATTTGACAATTTTAACAAGAAGGTAGTCTTAATTTGTACCGATTCTAAGTATTCGATCTTATGATGTTATTTCGGTTGGTTGTTACGAGAATGACTCTAATCTATACGTATCTAAGGATTAGAATAGATTAAATATTATTTAAATAATTTAGTTCTAATATTGGTAGTTGATTAAATTAGTTTTAGAAAAATTTAAATTGTTATCTCAATTTATATATTATGACTATTCTTTATGGATATGTTATTTTTAAACTTTTTAATATGATTTTTTTAAGTTTGTTTTCTTTTTTGATATATGTATCACTTTTTTTGTATCTACTTAATATACTAAAACTGTGTTTTCCTCCAACTAATGGAAGTGAGGTGTCGATTCCTCATAAATCCATTTTCCCGACAAAATGAATGCACTATTTTCTCTTCTAAGTTTATTTTATAAAAATATATTTATTATAATTATACTAATTTAGGAAAATATCTTTATTTAAAAAGTACTATTCTCATGTAATGAAAGCACTATTCTCTCTTCTAAAATTATTTATAGAAAAATATCTTTATTATAATTCTATTACAATTAGCATTTAATGAATAATACATGATTATACTAATTTAGGAAAATATCTTTATTATAATTCTATTACAATTAGCATTTAATGAATAATACATGATTATACTAATTTAGGAAAATATCTTTATTATAATTCTATTACAATTAGCATTTAATGAATAATACATGATTATACTAATTTAGGAAAATATCTTTATTATAATTCTATTACAATTAGCATTTAATGAATAATACATGATTATACTAATTTAGGAAAATATCTTTATTATAATTCTATTACAATTAGCATTTAATGAATAATACATGATTATACTAATTTAGGAAAATATCTTTATTATAATTCTATTACAATTAGCATTTAATGAATAATACATGATTATACTAATTTAGGAAAATATCTTTATTATAATTCTATTACAATTAGCATTTAATGAATAATACATGATTATACTAATTTAGGAAAATATCTTTATTATAATTCTATTACAATTAGCATTTAATGAATAATACATGATTATACTAATTTAGGAAAATATCTTTATTATAATTCTATTACAATTAGCATTTAATGAATAATACATGATTATACTAATTTAGGAAAATATCTTTATTATAATTATATAAAAAATTAAACATAAATTTATAATTCTAATTGCTATAAATATGATACTAACGTTCATAGTGGTAAATTGATATTGCAATAATTAATTTCTATAATTATTTTTGTACTACTAAAGGCTATATGTAGTGTTTCTTTGTAGTTAGTAAGTCTAAATCTAAGAATCAAAGCATTCTTTTTTTCTAATCCGTTATTCTCTCTTGATTGGGTAATTGTTTCTAAAGAGTTTTGTAGGTCAAGTTCAAGTTACATCCCCTCCACGTTTTCTACGTTTGTCTGAAATATTCGAAGTGAAGCATATAATGAGATTGAATTTTCTCAATTTAAGTTCAGTTTTGAAAAATTCATGCCAACCTTGAAGATGCAATTCAAAGATTGGTACTATATTTAAATTTTCTTCTCTTAAGCTTTTTGTATTAAAAATAATTTTATAACATATTGTGATTTTTTTCAGAAACTACCAGCCTTCTGGTGCATTAATGTAATGTCATTGAAGAGAATAAAAGTCAATTTAATTTGATAATTTTAACAAGAAGATAGTCTGAATTTGTACGGATTCTAAGTGTTCGATCTTATGATGTTATTTCGGTTGGTTGTTACGAAAATGACTCTAATCTATACGTATCTAAGGATTAGAATAGATTAAATATTATTTAAATAATTTAGTTCTAATATTGGTAATTGATTAAATTAGTTTTAGAAAAATTTAAATTGTTGTCTCAATTTATATATTATGACTATTCTTTTTAGATATGTTATTTTTAAACTTTTTAATATGATTTTTTTTATTTTTAAGTTTGTTTTCTTTTTGGATATATGTATCACCTTTTTTTATATTTCAGATTAGTAATGCAATTATTAAGAAAAATATAATTCATCAATCAAGTAGAATGGTTATGGGATATAGTTCTAATTCTTATTCATGTGCAATAATTTTATTAGTAGATAGTTGATGCATACATTAATAGTGACTCATTTAATTTGATAATAATAATAATAATAATAATAATAATAATAATAATAATAATAATAATAATAATAATAATAATAATAATAATAATAATAATAATAATAATAATAATAATAATAATAATAATAATAATAATAATAATAATAAACAAGATCAATTATTTAACAAATTAAATTTTAATTAATATATTTTATTTTCTACTCCTATTTTTATTCATTAATTATTTTATTTTTTATATTTATAGTAAATATTGAATGTAAAAAAATATTAATTATTATATATTTTATTTATTTAGAGTCACAATTAAATTTGATATAATTGTAGTAAGTATCTACAATTAATAGTAACATGATACTATAATTTTAAGTTGTATAATATAATTAAAAAAGAATTTAGCAATTTATATCTGCTTCCTATATAGTAATAATATTATATATATTTATATATCTCTTCTTTTAGCTCTTTCCTAAAAATATTGTCATATAATTAATGTAGATAATATATATACCGAGCAAGTATCTCCATTGAATTAATTATAAAGGTTAATAAAATATAATGGCATAATTTTCATCCAATTGTAACAAATATCTCCATTAAAAATATTGGCTAATTATTACCGTATATAATTAATGTGTATGTGCGCATAATAGTGAATTTTTATAATTATTTATCATTTAGAGAATTCAAAATTCAGACATTGTTCTTCTTCTATTTTTTATTTTTCATACCTAATGGCTACTAGTTACGATTCTATCAATAGTATTATCTATAGTAGATTATGTGATGAAAAAATTTGGAAAATAAAGGCAAGAATTATAAGGTTATGGACAGTCTCATCCAAATTTGACAAGAGCAAGATGACTTACATAGAAATGGTTCTAATGGATGTTAAAGTTAGTTGATTATTTTTCATGATTCTTTCAAGCCATGCTAGGTTCAATTTATAAATATTTTTTTTCGTATTTTAAATTTATTTGATAAGTAAACCCTTGCTGTTAGAAACAAGAGACTCAGAGAATAATATGAAAAGTGTATTATTGAGTTGTGTTGTGAGGTACAATATACAAGGGGTATTTATAGGTGCTAAATGAATCAAAGTAATAAAGACATAGAATCCTACAATTAATGTACAGATATGCTATATAAATATAGACGATGCTAATTGATCTAAAATTGATTATATTGATTCTCTAACATCAATGCTAATTGATCTAAATTGATTATATTGATTCTCTAACATCCCCCCTCAAACTCAAGTGGGAGCTAAGGATACCAACTTGAGTTTGGATAACAAAGTCCGAAAGCGAGTCGGGTGATGAGCTTTCGTGAAGATATCAGTAGTCTGATCCAGTATTCCAACAGCAATGAGACGAACATCATCAATAAGGATATGTTGCCGAACAAAGTGACAATCAATCTCAATGTGTTTGGTGCGTTCATGAAACACATCATTATGGGCAATCTGAATAGCACTACGGTTATCACAAAAAACATCAGTAGGGGACGGCTGAGGAGCACCCAGATCTTCGAGAAGCCAACGAACTGAGATAACCTCAGCAGTGGTGTCAGCGAGGGCACGGTACTCAGCTTTTGTGATTGAGCGAGCAGTGAACGTTTGCTTCTTAGCACGCCAAGAGATGAGAGCGTCGCCAAGAAACAAACAGTAACCAATAGTAGAACAACGATCAGTGGGATCACCAACCCAATCAGCATCCGAGTATGCCTGAAGGGTCAAAGAGGAATGGGCAGAAAAATAAAGGCCATGAAATAGAGTGCCTTTGATATACCGAAGAATGCGAAGAACTGCCGCATAGTGAGTAGTACGAGGAGCTGACAAGAACTGGCTGAGGACATGAACTGGATAGGCAATGTCTGGTCGGATGACAGTCAAGTAGACGAGACCTCCAACTAACTGGCGATAAAGTGTCGGATTATCCAAAACAGTGCCATCCATAGGGGTAAATCGAACATTAGGCTCAAGAGGAGTAGACTCAGTGCGACTATTTGTAATCCCAGCGCGAGCAAGAAGATCTGAAGCATACTTAGCCTAAGAGAGATAAATGCCATCATCTGTGGAGATGACCTTGAGACCAAGAAAATAGCTGAGAGAACCAAGATCCTTCATCTCAAAGGTACGGTAAAGTGAAGCCTTGAGATCAGAGATACCATCAACATCATCTCCAGTAATGATCATGTCATCAACATACAAAAGTAGAAGAACAACTCCACGTTCGCTTTTACGAATGAAAAGCGCATTCTCATGAGGACTAGAAATAAAACCAAGACTACAGATGGTAGTGATGAACTTGTCAAACCATTCACGAGGAGCTTGCTTAAGTCCATAAAGTGCCTTGCGAAGGAGACAAACCTTACTGGAAGGACAAGGATATCCTGGAGGTGGTTTCATATAGACTTTCTTTTTCAAATCTCCATTAAGAAATGCATTCTTCACATCCATCTGACTGAGAGACCATCTCTTAACCGCAGCAATGGCAAGGAGAGCTCTAACAGACGTAAGGTGAGCAACAGGAGCAAAAGTCTCTTCATAATCAATACCATACTCTTGCGTACAATCTTGAGCAACCAAGCGTGCCTTATAACGGTCAATAGAGCCATCAGAGCGAGTCTTGATCTTGTATACCCATCTACTGCCCACAACTTCCTGATCAGAAGGAGGATCAACCAAATCCCAAGTGTGTGCTTTTTCAAGTGCCTGTATTTCTTCCTGCATTGCTTGTTGCCAATTTGGATTATTTGGATTTTCTCTGAATGACTTAGGTTCATGTTGATGAAGAATAGTAGAAAAATAATGATAATCAAGAAGATGAGGAGGTGGATTCCTTACCCTAGAAGAACGAGTGGGAGGAGGAGGCATGACGCTAGGAGTGGGATCGCCGTCCGGACTGGAATCATCGGGAGATGGAGAAGGCGGAGGATCAGGAGCCTCGAGGGGTGGACTTGGGGTAGACCCTGTAGTATCATCACTAGGAAAGAGATCAACATTTGGGTTAGTAAAAAACGGTGATGGAATAGAAGGAATGGACTCAAAAGAGGAAAAACTAGAGAACATGTGATGCTCCCAGAAGACAACATGACGAGATATACGAATACGGCGAGAGATAGGATCCCAACAACGATAACCCTTATGTTCAGAGGCATAACCAAGAAAACAACACATGCGAGCCCGAGGTTTAAGCTTATTATGTTCATGAGGCTGAAGAAGGCTAGGAGTGGGATCGCCGTCCGGACTGGAATCATCGGGAGATGGAGAAGGTGGAGGATCAGGAGCCTCGAGTGGTGGACTTGGGGTAGACCCTGTAGTATCATCACTAGGAAATAGATCAACATTTGGGTTAGTAAAAAATGGTGACGGATTAGAAGGAATGGACTCAAAAGAGGAAAAACTAGAGAACATGTGATGCTCCCAGAAGACATGACGAGATATATGAATACGGCGAGAGATAGGATCCCAACAACGATAACCCTTATGTTCAGAAGCATAACCAAGAAAACAACACATGCGAGCCCGAGGTTCAAGCTTATTATGTTCATGAGGCTGAAGGAGGACAAAACAGACACAACCAAAAACACGGAGAGAACTGTAATCGGGAGGAGTACGATAAAGACGCTCAAAGGGAGTAGTGTTACCAAGAACAGAAGAAGGGAGTCTATTGATAGCATGAACAGCAGTGAGGACAGCTTCACCCTAAGCACGCTCAGGACAGGAAGAGGAAATAAGCATCGCACGGACAGAGTCAAGAATATGACGGTGTTTACGCTCAGCTCTGCCATTTTGTTGAGAGGTACCAGGACAAGAAAACTCAGGCAAAGTACCCTGTTCAGCGAGAAAATTTACGCGGCGCGTCCGGAGGCTTCTGGCGGCTATCTCGGCGGCGTTGGAAAGCTGACGAAGAGAGGATCACAATGATGCTGGAGGTGACGAACCAAAGCGTCAAAAACAGATCGAAAATTGCGAGCAAAGAGGCACGGGTGGAATCTGGAAGGAAGATCAACCTGGTCGTGGCAGCGTCTTTCGGCGGCGCGTGGGGGTGCGTCTGGCGGCGAATGGCGGCAGTTTTGATTGCGTTGGAATCACGGCGACAAGACGAACAAGATGTTATGGGGGGTGACGAACCAAAGCGTCGAAAAGAGAACGAAAAAAGAGGCCAAAGAACACTGCCGGAAAGGAAAAAACAATGGGCTATGAACTAATATTCATTAAAAAAAAAAGACCTAAACTCTTGATACCATGTTAGAAACAAGAGACTCAGAGAATAATATGAAAAGTGTATTATTGAGTTGTGTTGTGAGGTACAATATACAAGGGGTATTTATAGGTGCTAAATGAATCAAAGTAATAGAGACATAGAATCCTACAATTAATATACAGATATGGTATATAAATATAGACGATGCTAATTGATCTAAATTGATTATATTGATTCTCTAACATCGATGCTAATTGATCTAAATTGATTATATTGATTCTCTAACACTTGCAATCAAAGACAGTGCCATTTAATAGCTTTATAAGTGCTAATAGTTTTTATATTTAATTTGTTTTACAGTTTGATAAAATTTATTGTTCAATCAAGAATTATTTAGTAAAGATGTTTGACAATGAACTTATTGAGGGGAAGGTCAATGTCTTCTCAGATTTTGTGATTGAGGAATCAAGCAAAATTTATCTTCTAACTGTACACGTGTGTAGAATAACTTTTAAGAAGGAGTCACATATAATAAATACGGTCGATAATCATAAAATTCCTGACAATTATTTCAATTTTCTTGCTCATGCCGATATATTGAAACAAATAAATGAACAATCCAACTTATTTGATACGTAGTTAATTTGTATTAATCTACATAAAATTATTTTTTATTTTATTTTAATTTTTGCCAAGAAATTATATGATAGCATCATTTTATCGATAACATAAATTTTAATAGTTTATTTATACAAATGTTTAAAATTGTATTGCAACTTTTTAAAAAGTATATCCTTTTATTAATATATTGTTAGTTTTATCGTTTAATATAAAATAAATTGGTAAATTTTTTTTTTAATTTATAAATTTATTATGTTATTCATTTATTTGTCCTTAATTTGATACTTTTAATTTTTTTTTCAATTAGATGTTATTGGACTCTTGACTGGAAAAGAAGAGTTATATATCATGATCAAAAATAGGAAGAAGTGACCATTACATTGTGGTTGATCTTCATGATTTGGAGTATATGAAATTTTAATATTTTACAATGAGATTTTGTTTTCTAACAATTATCTATACATATGCAAACTATTTTATCTTTTTTCATTATATATTACTACTTATTTCTCTTAATTCTTGCTTTTATTTAGAAATAAGGAAAAATAAGGTGCATACTGTGAGAACAGTTTATAACTCAATTATTTAATTATCTAGGTGATCACCAAACAACCGAATACATACTTATTCACCAATTTGCAAAATTTAACGATGACATTAGTAAGCATATTGGTTTACCTTTTATTTAACATATTTGTTTATGTTATATTTGTAATCATATTTTATCTATTTTTACGAATATATCTTTTTAAAAAATACTCTTAATATTAGTATATGGTATATTAAATAAATATTAGTAGTTTTAAATTATGCAAATGTTTAAAATTGTATTGAGACTTTTTTAAAGGTATATCATTTTATTAACATATTATTAGTTTTATCGTTTAATATAAAATAAATTGGTAAAATTTTTTTAATTTATAAGTAATTTGTTATGTTATTCATTTATTTGTCCTTAATTTGATACTTTTAATTTATTTATTTTTCAGTTAGATGTTATTAGACTCTTGACTAAAAAAGAAGAGTTTATATCATGATCAAAAATAGGAAGAAGTGACCATTACATTATGGTTGATCTTCATGATTTGGAGTACGTGGAATTTTAATATTTCACAATAAGATTTTGTTTTGTAACAATTATCTATACATATGCAAAATGTTTTATCTTTTTTATTATATATTACTACTTATTTCACTTAATTTTTGCTTTTATTTAGAGATGAGAAAAAATAAGGTGTACACTATGAGATCAATTTATAACTCAATTATTCAATTATTATCTAGGTGATCACCAAATAATTAAATACATACTTATTTTCCAATTTGCAAAATTTAATAAAGACATTAGTAAGCATATTGGTTTAACTTTTTATTTAACATATTTGTTTGTGTTATATTTGTAATTATATTATTATATTTATTTTTATGAATATATCTTTTCAGAAAATATTCTTAATATTAGCATATGGTGTATTAAATAAATGTTAGTGGTTTTAAATTATTTATTATTTATTAGAAAATTTTGTGCATTAGAATTTTCTAATAATTTGTTATTCATTTTAAAATGATTTTGATATGTTCTTACTTTACGGTAAAACATATAAAAATTTGTTGGTGGACAGTATTACTGGGTTATTTATGGGTCATATTGAGTATATATGTCTGATTTATTGAAAAAAATAGATTACTAAATTCGATTAATAACTACTTTAGAGTTGATACACTTAATATTAAATTAAGAAAAAAATGAATAATGCATAATATATTATTTTTTTATTAATCAAATTATTATAATTTAAATTAATTTTAACAAAACAACTTAAAATTATAATTTTAATGTTATCACGTGTATGACACGAGTTATTACACTTGTATATGGATAAAAGATTAGATATGAACGGAGTAGAGTTTGACGTACACTTTAACAGGTGTAGTGAGAAAGGAAGAAATTGTATATTAATAGCCAATAAAATCAAGAATGACCTTTTCAACGTGATTAACTCCCGCAGCAATGTCTCCTCTCAATAAACGGCAACGATTGAATAATCACATGCATAAAAACTTATGGTCCATTATTGGATTATTTATTGTCGCATATGAAGCTTTTAATTTATTTAAAAAATTTAAAATTTATTTTTATGAGATTTTTTTTAATAAGTTATTTTTT
>NC_029792.2:115504837-115505709 GCF_000816755.2 Arachis ipaensis
ATTTGTCCCGGGCGTAGCCCGGGTTTTACACTAGTAATGTATGGTGGCAAGACCAAGTGCGTGCCAAACAAACAAGGTGGTAACACTATGATTAAGACTCGTGCCCTAGCCCCACGACAACGGAATGTGATATTATTTTATTATTATGTATGCATGCACGCACGAAACGAGGTAAATTTATTTGATTTCTCTCAATACCGAAAATACGAAACCAAATAAAGAGATCCACATCTGTCTGTGGCTAAATAGATGGGTCATGGAAAAGGGATTGAACTTGATTATCCTAGGGTCCTTTGATTTGCACCACACCCATTCCCATCCATTTCTACTGTTCATCAAACTTGTTGCACGTTTGATTATATATTTTTCATCATTTAAAAATAAAATGTTGCCAGCAATTTCGATATGCTAGCTGTGCTAGATATTGTATGTGTGAATTTTCATCGCTCTTGTTACTTAATGTTAGTTTTATGAAATAATTTGATGTTGGTTCAGTGTATTATGAATTTGAATATTGTAACAAAGATAGTATTAATGAATAAGTAGTTTGGATGAATGGTTTGAGAAAATTGATAGTTATATTATTGATGGGTTAAAGAGAGAGTACAAATGCTAGTGAAATTTGATATGCTTCTTAGTTGATTGCAATGAACTCCATGATGACCTATTTATAAAGTTGGTTCATTATAATTTTTAAATAATTCTAAGTCTTAGATATTTCTAGATATTAATCTAGATATATCTAGATACTAAACTTAGATATTTCTAGTACTTAATTTATTTATTTATTTAACTTCTAGACTTTTCCATCAAAATATCTACATATTTATTTTTATAAAATAAAATCATGAAAATTCTAAAAAATTCTACAA
>NC_029792.2:115506659-115507889 GCF_000816755.2 Arachis ipaensis
TTATATTATTTTTTTGAATTTTATATTATTTTTTTATTTTTTCGAATTTTCTGTTGTCTTATACCCAGGCTAACAGGAATATTCTGCTCTGTAAGCTTGATCCGCCAGAGATGTGGCACCCGACAGTTGACCAGACTTTATGAACAACGAGATTCTACCATGTATCAAGAGTGGGACAGATCAGAAGGGCATTCTACTTTGCTATCTGCTCTTGTGAAAAGGTGGAGGTCGGAGACTCATTCTTTCGTATTGTCAACCAGTGAAGTTACAGTAATACTGGAGGACATGTTACACATATATTGGCCTATCGATTGATGGAGAGGTTGTGACTGGTTGGACCGATAGCAGTCAGGACTTCTTGGTCAACCAGAGAGCATGGCAATTTTTGACAGTGAACCCATTGGGAGTAGTTCATCTAAAAGTTACATAAAGCTAGCCTGGGTTTGCCATATTAGACACACACAGCCTCTAGACACTTGGTTGTCTGTTCAGCGATACATTAGGTCTTACATCTTCTGTCTGCTGGGAACCACCCTTTTCGCGGATAAATTGACGACGTATACGACGTACCCACCACTGTTCCAAAACTTTGAGCATATCGGCACTTACAGTCGGGGGGTCAGCAACTCTCGCACATCTTTACAAGGCATTGTGTCGTGCATGACGGTATGATTGCAAGGAGATGGGCCCGCTTGATTTGTTGTTTGCTTAGGCGTGGGAGTGAGTGACCTTTCTTGCGCCCATTCCAAGACAGCGACTTGCACCCGCTGATATACCGATTGCATGCAGGTAATACCATAACAGTACATAATTTATTAGATTTTGACTCGTATTTTATTTATGTTTTACTAGCAAGACGTAATTTAAACTCTGTTATAACATTGCGTATTGCAGGTGGAGTCATCATCCACGAACCAGGGAATGGATGTGGAAGAGTGCGGCGTCTGTTAAGCACGACATATACTACATAGAAGAGGTCAGTATCGATATTAATTTATAAGAATAATTTATGGCATTAATAATCTAACTTAGCTTATGCAACATTTTGCAGTTTGTCTGGCGGCCATACCTCGGCATCATCATCCCGGCCGAGCTACATCACTATCTTGATGTGTGTGACACAGTAGGGTAGTTGCTTTCATTTAAATGTGTCGAATGACTTCCTATGGACCGAGTGGTTCGCCAGTATGGGTATGCACAGTCTCCCCCTCTGCCGGCACAAGCCATCCT
>NC_029792.2:115508087-115518280 GCF_000816755.2 Arachis ipaensis
GACGAATGAATCAGCAATGGGAGAATCGCTGCAACAGTTGATTGTTACATAGCAATCTACAACCAATCGCCGATTTTAGCCCGTCTACCAATTACCGTAGTTGGTACCTTGGATTATTCTAGATGTACCTGAGGTTGTCGGAGTTCATTCCTCAGCAGCCATACTGCATCCACCCTAGCAGCCATGATTGACTCATGACGATCGGAGATTATACTCACGCTGTCTTTTCTTACAACAAGCCTTCATAAGTTACTAAGAAAAAAGTTTCACGCATTAGCGGTCTTACCCTGTACATGGCAAAAGCAATCGGCACAATATTTTGATTCCCATCTTGCGTAACTATAACCAAAAGGCAACCTTTATATTTTTTATATAGGTGGGTGCCGTCAACTTGAACTAGCGGCTTGCAATATTTGAAGGCTCTTATGCTTGGATTGAATCTCTAGAATACCCGATGGAGTATCCTAACACACCACCTCTTCACTCCCGTTATATAGGGGTCGTGTTTCTATTTGGACTTGTGAACCAAGCATCTTCTGAACCATTGCAGAGAACCAAAACGGCAAAGCTCCGTAAGATTCTTTCCATCCACCGAAAACTTTCGCTATCGACTTTTGCTTTGCTAACCAAATCTTTTAATAACTAATAGTGTAGTTGTATCTTGCCTGGACTTTCACAATTATAGATTTTACCTTTATGGATGGGTCGGATTCAACCAATGGCTTCATAGCCTCAGCAATCGTGTCTGAGTCCAACTTGGAGTGATCCTGTGAGATCGTTCCCATGGAACGCGTGTGCCTCCCGTTATATCTCTGAATCTCCCAACAAGCTTTCTTCTATATCAAGCTAGCTCAGATAAGCCAATCGCACCCACGTCCATAAGTCTTGCATTTTGCATAGAATGTTTGTGGCTCAAATTCATAAACAACATAATCAACTCCTCTAGAGATAGTGTAACTCCAAATTGCTGCAATGACTGATTTTCTAGAACCGTATTCCACTCCGATCTTGAACTTCCCGTCCCCAGGATTAACAACACCTATAAAAAGAAGAAATTGTTGTTCATTGATCTGTCAATTAGAATCACTCAAGTCTTTCTCGACACGATCAACTGGTTTGGCAAAGTGAATCGGTTTTGCTGCTACCATGGGTGTATACTGTAAAACCCGGTCAAACCGTAATTAATTAAATAATAAATTAAATAGGAGCAAATATGGTTAAAAAATCTAGCAATCAGAATTTGATAATTTAAATATGATATTTGGACTCAATAAATTTTTCTGAGTCAGAAAACATAGTTTTCTAAATAAAAATGCGCACTGAAAATTTGACCGGCAGTACTGGCTGCGATCTATACGGTACTGTGGCTGAGAAAATTAATTAGAAGTGAATAATTTTAAGAAATAAGAATTTATAATTTGGGAAGCTAGAAATACTTAAAATACGATTTAAAGCTCCAATCTTAAAGGTTTTGGCCCAAAATTGGGCCTACGGACTAAAACAAGTGAACCGGGCCTAAGTGGGCCCAAGACCCAACATATATATAGCCTTATTAAGGCCATTCAGAAGCCACAACCCCATTTGGTGAGTGGAATATGCTGAAATGGAAGAGAGGAAGAAGAGAGGAAGAAAACCTAGCTTCCCAAACTTCAAATCACCATAACTTTTGATCCGGAGTTTCGATTGACGAGCCGTTTATGACCACGCGTTGCTCTTCTCATCCTCTACAATTCTATCTAGTCCTTTGCCTAGTTTTCGTTTTTTCCTTTAAAGTCGAATTTGGTTTGGGTTTTGAGGAAATATTATAATTTTGGTTACTTATGGGTACTCTACTATGAGCCATTGGTGATATTCATCACAAAATTCAGTGGGTTAAGGTAAGAAACCTCAAAACCCTTGTGATTTATCAAATTTATGAGTCTTAGGTTGATGTATGTATGATATTGGTTGTGTTAGAGTTGTTGGGTGTGATTTTGGTACTCTTGGGAACTTCGAATTGGCTTGTGGAACTCTTGGTGAAGCTTAGAGCTAATGCTTGGTGGAGAACTTACAAGGAAGGGCTAAATTGTTGTGACTACAAGAGGTACGGTTTAAGTTTCATTTAAGTACCGTGTGGTGTGATGAGAATTCCTAGGCTAGATGCCCCTAGGATTGGGTTTGGATTGTGTAAGTGGTTGGTATTAATATGTATAGTTGATATTTAATGTAAATTAATGATTGGGTTGAGAATTATGTGAATTTGTATGTTTGGTGTGTTGAGAAATTTGATGAATTGGATAATGATTATTAGTTTGTGTAATATGCATTTAAATTATGAATTTGGGCCGGAGGCCGTGAATCTTGGGCCGGAGGCCAGAAAGAGGTAAGGAAGGTAAGTGAATAAGTGATGTGTGTATTGTGTGATGTCATATGAGATTGAATGGATATTGAATATTGGATGTGTGAATAAATGGGAGAGATGTGGAATAATAAGAATTTAGGAATTTAGGAGTGGAAGGTGATGAAAGTGGGTTGAATTGTGTAGAAGAGGTAGGTTTGGAGTTGAGTGTATTTATGTGAGTGTGGTTGGATTGTGACACGCTGAAATGGAAGAGAGGTGAGAGGTGAGGGTTCCAACTTCAATTTCAATCTTCAAACCACCATAACTTGAGCTACGGAGCTCCGATTGACGAGCCGTTTGTAGCCACGCGTCGCTCTTCTCCTCCTCTTCGAGTCTATCTAAGTTTTGTGGTGAGTATTTAATTCTCCTCTGCCCAGTTTCGTTTTTCCTCTTGTATTTCAAATTTAGTTTTGATTTTGTGAAAATCTTGTGATTTTGGTTGTTTATGGGTGCTCTAGTATGAGCCATTGGTGATATTCATCATAAAATTCAGTGGGCTGAGGTAAGAAATCACTAACCCTTGTGATTTACTAGATTTAATAAACCCTAGGTTGATGTATGTATGATCTTGGTTTTGTTAGAGTTGTTGGGTGAGATTTTGGTGCTCTTGGAAACTTGAATTGGCTTGTGAAACTCTTGAGTGAGGCTTGGGGCTAAGATTGGTGGATACTTTCAAAGAAGAGGCTCAATTGATCTGGCTCCAAGAGGTACGGTTTAAGTTTCATTTAAGTACCGTATGGTGTGATGAGAATTCCTAGGCTAGATGCCCCTAGGATTAAGTTTGTATTTTGTAAATGGTTGGTACTAATATGCATAGTTGATATGTAATGTAAATTAATGATTGGGTTGAGAATTGGGTGAATTTGTATGTTTGGTGTGTTGAGAATTTGATGGATTGGATAATGAATATTGGTTTGTGGAATATCCATTTAAAATTGTAAATTTGGGCCGGAGGCCGGAAAGAGGTAAGGAAGGTAAGTTGATGTGTTTATTGTGTGATGATGTAAGAGATTGGATGGATTTTAGATATTAAATGTGTGAATATTGGTTTGATTATTGAATGATAAGGATTGAGGAATTGAGGTGTGGAATTTGATAGTTTTGGGTGAAATTGTATAGATGAGATAGGTTTGATTTTGGTTGAGTATAATTATGTGAATGTGGTTGGGTTGTGGTCATTTGAGTGAGTGAAAATGAATTTGGCTTGAGAACATTGGAAAAATTGCTGATTTCTGTTTTTCGATAAAAACTGATTTTTGACCAACTTCGACGATCCGCAACTCGGCCTTCGGAGTTAGGAATTCTTCAAAATTGAATTTTTATGAAAGTTCATTAAACCATCTTTCCAACGATTTAGAAATAGTTGAAAATAAAATTTTAGAAGAAGTTATGTGTGGCAGAAGTTTGAGCTTTGAAAATGAAATTCTGCAGCTTTTCCAGACTTAGTAAAATTTTTAAGAAAACGTAATCCGACGCGCACGCATGGCCGATGTGCACGCGTCACTCATGATTTTTACTCTCTTACACGTGCGCCTAGCTGACGCGTACGCGTCGTTGTATTGATGCAAGTGCCCAGTAAAAAATCCAGAGAGTTGCGCTGGTACTGTGCTGGTTTTGTGCGAGGAGCACAAAACGCATCCACGCGTACGCATGACTGACGCGCACGCGTCACACTACCTCTCTGCTTTCCATGCGTGCACATGGGCAACGCTCACGCGTCACTCTACTTTTCCGCCTCCCACCCTGTTTTCAGCAAAAATTGATTTTTGAGTTTTTAAAGCCGAATTTCAGACTTCTAAGCCTCTATTTTCATCCTTTAAGTCCTAAATTTTTATAGTATGCCTAGTAATAAAAAGAAGCTAGGGCATGTGGTGCCTTGTGGATAAAGTAAAGTGAGAATCAATGATGAATGATGAGACACGATTAATGATGATTGTATGAGTTGCTAAGGATGATGGTGGGAGTGCTGTGTATGTGAAGAATTGAAGATTGATGGTTTAGAAGTTATAATAAATTCTCGTTGCAAGTATAGTTTCTAGACCAAGCAATCAACCTTTCTTACAAACGTTTGGTTGTCACAATTAACAAACCCAATAAAATTTATAAACCGAAGTATTCAAACCTCGGGTCGTCTTCTCAAGGAACTGCAGGAAAGTGTTCTTATTATTAGTTATGGAAAATAGTACTTTTGGGTTTTTGAAAAGGGTTTGAGTGAGAAAAATAGGTTGCAGGGATTAATAAATTAATATCTAATAAAACTCTTGGCAAGGTATGAAAATTCGAAAATCCTATCCTAGTTATCCTTATGAGAATTGAGTTTAATCCCACTTAGTTAACCTTTACGAAAGCAAGGGAAAGTCAAGTGGACTAATTAGTTAGATCCCCAAGTCCTAGCCAACTCCTAAGAAAAGACTAGAGTTAGTGGAATTCAATTCAATTAGCAAACATAACAATCAATCACGATAAGTTTGATAACTCAAGAATCTCCAGTTAATCAATTAAAGCCAAGAATATAAAAAGTTGAATAAAAATCATATATCTGAAATACCTCAAATAACATTAATAAGAGAAATCAAATCTAATATGGGAAAGTTCATAAGTTAAATTGGGAGAATAAAAGGAACATTTAATCTGTGATGATGAAGAAGATGAAATCCTAATCCTTTAAGAGGAATCCTAATCCTAAAACCTAAGAGAGAGGAGAGAACCTCTCTCTCTAAAATCTACATCTAAAACTATGAAAGGTGAATTGTGGAATCTCCCTCTATCCCCCCGTGCATTCTCCCACTTTGTAACATTTAATATATGTTTTCTGGACTTGGATCTGGGCCAAAAAGGGTTTCAAAAATTGCTGGGGGCATTTTCTGCAATTTCTGCACGTGGCGTCTGTCACGCGTCCGCGTGGGTCACGCGGTCGCATCATTTGGAGTTTTGCTCTTCCACGCGGTCGCGTCGGTCACGCGTACGCGTCATCTGTGTCCTACTCAAGGCACGTGTCCGCGTCAGTCACGCGTTCGCATCGCTGCCTTTTCGCGCTAGGCACGTGGCCACGTCGTCCATGCACTCGCGTCGCTGCCAGTTTCTTCAAAAACTCCATTTTGTGCTTTCCTTCCATTTTTGTATGTTTCCTTTCCATCCTTTAAGTCATTCCTGCCCTATAAGGCCTGAAAGCACTCAACACATAGATCACAGCATCGAATGATAATAAAGGGTAATTAAAATTAATATTTTTAAAGCTTAGGAAACATGTTTTTCACATATATCACATAATAAGGAAGGGAAAGTAAAACCATGTAATTTACATGAATAAGTGAGTGAAGGATTGAATAAATCACTTAAATTGAGCACAAAATATATCATAAAATATGGGTTTATCAACCTCCCCACACTTAAACAATAGCATGTCCTCATGCTAAATTCAAGAGAAAGAATAAGGTAAAGTGGTGGAATTTCATGCAATGCAATCTACTCTAAATGCAACTACCTAAATGAGTCATGCAATTCTAATTATTATTCATTTGTATATAAAGCTTACATATAGTTAGATTAATTCATATCCTCAAGGAATTATATATGCATAGCCAGACCCTAGATAATGTTAAAGCACTGTTACAATTGAGATGGATAAAAGTATTTCACAAACTTGTAAGATAATTAACAATTAAGCAGAGATATATGGTGATGAGCTATTGAACCCTCACTGGATTTTGTGTTTACTCTCTAGTCACTCAGTGTTTATTGGGTTAATCACTATGTTCTTCTTTTTATCCTTACTTTCTATAACTTTGTTCTTCATCTAACCAATCAACAAATATGGAATATAGACATACAAAAATCATGAGGTCTTTTTCAAGGTTGTAATGGGGCCAAGGTAAAGGTAAGGATATATATATAAGGCTAAGTGAGCTAATAAGTGAATCCTTGATTAGTCTAAGATCTCACCTAACATACATACTTTATATAAATCAAAGTTCCTTAACCTATTTACCCAAATTTTTCCACTTTGTATTGCAAACTCGTGCATTAAACTTGACTTTGTCCCATGTGCATTGATTCTTTTTATTTGGCAATTGGGGAATTTTTTTGTATCCCCTTTATTTAAATACTGAATTTTTTTTTGAATGCACATGGTAATTCAATTGTTTTGATTTCACATGAGCATGCTTCCCAAATTTTGTTTCTGAAGTGACTTATTCTCTTTGAATTCCTACTTTATTTTTATCGTCCCATGTTCCCATAAAATTTCTCACACTTAAATTGTACACACTATCTATCTTAAGCTAACCAAGGATTCAACTTGGGATTTTTATTTTATTTTTCTGCTTAAGGCTAGTAATGTGGTTATGGAACAAGAGGGGATTAAAAAGCTCAAGGGGGCTAACAAGGGTGATGTAAAAGGTAGGCTAATTTGGGATAAGTGAGGAAAAATTCAAATTATGGCCTCAATCATTTCTTAGTATGTATCTATATTCTATATTGGACATATAGATTAAAACAAAGTAAAGAACATCAGAATGAAAAAGAAGGGCAAAACACACAGGAATGAAATTTATGGTTTGAATGTAACCATACAATTAAGCTCAAAACTCACAGGCTATGTGTTCTCCAGCTCAAAAATCATATATCGGTTATACATGTCATGCAAGTAAAAATTAAGAGTTTCCATTCAACTCAATGTAAATTTTTAGGGTGGCCCTTAAAATCTTAATGTTGTTCCTTGATGAAATGTTGTTAACTAACTAACATGTACTACTATATATGCATGGTGTGTGGATTTTGATTTACTAAAGTTTCTAGTTTACTCCTTTTATTTTTAATTAAACCAAACTATCATATGCTAAAAAGGTAAACTATGCTAATTAATCCACATTTTCTATAACTAATAAGTTTAGAATTGCAAACTAAACTAAATGTCTAAGATATAAACTAGAGTACAAAATGCGGAAATAGAGTAATAATACAGCAAAAGAACAATGTGCAAGTACTGAAAAAAAATACAGAAAAATGAACAAAATAAGATAGAAAGAGTCTGTAGTGGTTCACCAAAAAGATATGCCAGGGATGGCGACCTCCCCACACTTGAAATAAAGCATAGTCCTCGATGCTCACTCAATCTGGGTGTGAAGAAGCGTCATCACTGGAAGGATGGGCTGTTGGAGTCTCTGAGGTGGCCTGGGGGTCTGCAAGCTGGATAAGTGTAGGAGTATCTGTCTGCTGCAGTGGAGGCTCTGACCGTAAAGGGATCTCCGGATCTGCTGCCTGTAGCTGGTGGGGCTCCTCCTGCTATGGCGCAGCCTGCTCGGATCCTGCCTGCGCAGCCTGGGTAGGTGCCTCCTCCTCATGATCACTCGCATCCGCCTCAGATATATCAGAAGGGGTGTCAGGCTCAGAGGGGATGTCGCCGCCAGATCAGATCATCAGCTTGAGGTGCTCATAGCGTCGCTTGGAGCGACGCTCAGATCTCTCATATCGCCGCTGGTTGCAGCGCTCCATCTGCTCTAGCTACTGAAATAGGCGGTGCACGAGGTGGTAAATGGGCTCTGAGGTAGGTGGAGGTGCAGTGGTGGTAGCTGGTGCAGCAGTAGATGAAGAAGGGGCAGCTGAAGGTGTGGCTGTCTCATCAGAAGCGGTGAGGAATGGGGTCTGTAGCCTAAAGCTTGAAACTTCCTGCTGTGAGGGATAATCTTCTTGCAGTTTGCAGCAGGTGGCTTCTCATCAGCAAGCTCCCAAGGCACGTCAGCTCGACGGCCGAGCTGGGTAATCAGATAAGGAAAAGGGAGAGTGCCTCTGATATGGACCCTGGCCATATAGTACGGATGAATCGTGGAAGATACAGGTCCTTACCCTCCATCACACACCAGATGAGGGTGATCATAGCAGCGGGCAGCTCTGTCTCATGAGTGCTTGGCATCACATAGTTGCTCAGAATTTGGTGCCAGAGCCGAGCCTCATCATTCAGATACATCAGCTTGATTCCCTTGGGCATTATTGTGTTCTTTCCCATGACCCAGGGAACAGAAGGATCAAGGGCTATCTTCTACTTGACAGCATCCCAGTCGAATCTCATAAACGGCATATCCTCTTTAGCCTTTTGGTAACCGTCAGGCTTATCTGACTTAGGCTGAAGCTGGAGGATATCCTCAATAGCTTCCTCAGTGACCAGTATTTGTTTCCCTCTGAGGTGCACTACATCCAGGGAAGTCTTGAAATAGTTGCAGTAAAACTCTCTGACCCAGGAAGCATTGACCTCTGTCAAGTTTCGTTCTAAGAAGAACCAGCCTCTCTGTTTGATCTGATCGGAGGTGTACTGCTAGAGTTCTTCTGAAATTTTTAGAGTTCTCTCCAGGTACAGGTTCCTGGAGGTGGCAAACACGGGATACTTCAGCTCACAGTATCTGTTTGCAAATTTTACCGGATCTGTGACAGTGAGGAGCTGGTCAGCCTTCTCCTGCGGGGTAAAGTGCTTTTCCCGCCAGGAGTCATCATGCAGAATGTCCAGGATGGACATAGAGGATTCGCCTCTTTTCCTTTTACCAGTGGTTGCTTTGCCTTTTCCTTTGCGCTGAAGGTCAGACATCCTGAAAATAAGAAAATCTAGGATATAAATGAAGAACAAAAACAGGAAAACAAGTAGGCAAATAGAAGAAGAACAATATAAGCACATAGTGGCAAAAGAGCAGTAGAATTATGAAACGAGTTAAGTATATGTGCATTATGGATTGTATTTGAGTTAGAAATCTGAGACGAAAAATCACAATCCAAAATGTAATATAAGTAGAATTCATGTTAATTAGGAAAAATAATAATCATGCCTTGAATTAGAAAGTTAAAGTAAATAGTTAAAAACCAAAAAGAGAAGTTTGAAAGTTAGATCGGTTAGGATTGAGAAAGAGGTTAGAAAGTGGAAATCAGAGTTAGGAGAAAGAAAGTGAAAGTAAGTGGCATGATAAATATTTCCTAGGTAACAAGAAGTTCACAAATTTAAAGATTAATCAACTCATATTCAAGCAAGGATAACAGGTTATTGATGATGATTCATATAGATATAGAAGTAGCAGAAATTACAATCAAATCATCAATAATGCAATTTATTAACCAGGAAATCGAAAGGAATAAGAATGCAGGCCCGTGCATTCATGAATTGGAATGGTTGTCGCTAAGTAGTGCAAAATGGAAAATTACCAATACCAATTACTGAATGTAAAAATGAAACAATTTGCAGAAAATTGGGCAGCATTCCGGCTAAAATTGGATGTTCCCGAGAAACAAACAGCAAGAAAAACAGTTCATATGAATTGAAATAGGGCTGCAAATAGACATAAATAACATGAACATGAAAAAGCAGTGTAACAGCAGCATGAAACAGTAAAGAACAGCATATGAACAGTAAGAACATCACAGCCAGATCAAAATTGCAGAATAGGTACAACAACAACAAGTACGGCACAATTATCAGGCCTAAATCCACTAACCACATCTTAGCTGCCTAACCACCTAGAATCCACTACAACATGCATCTCTAACAATCCTAAATTGAACATAATCTGTAAAATATGCAGCTAACTACGAAAGAAAGAAAAATTGGCGTTCAGCGGAACCTGGTATGTGTAAGAACAGAGATGAGGGCAGAGAGATGGTGGTGGTGATGCCGCGGCTCTGGGAGGAGCACGGCGGTGCGGTGGCGGAGCAGGGGCGGGTTGTGGTGGTGTTTGGGTTAGGCGAGTGGGAGAGGGAGGGAAGGAAGGAGGGTTGTGGTGGTGGGAGGCGGCGCTGGTGGTGGTGGCTGGCCGCGGTGGGGTGCGGTGGTGATTGA
>NC_029792.2:115518329-115525203 GCF_000816755.2 Arachis ipaensis
GAGGAGAGAAAGAAAGAAGAGGAAGGGGAGAAAGAAGAGAGAGGGGTGTTGGTGGGTGGTTCGGTGGTGGCCGGCGGTGGTGGTCGGGGCTGGGTGGCGGAAAGCGGTGGTGGTGGTTGTGGAGGGGAGTTACAAAGAAGAGTTGAGGAAGAAGGGGGGTTATGGGGGCACGATGGGGTTAGGGTTCGCGTGACTTGGGGTTAGTGGATTTAAATCCACGCAAACGCGTGGGGCACGCGATCGCGTGACTAGGGTGAAATAGGTTCGACGCGGTCGCGTGATTGACGCAATCGCGTGGGTTGGGTAAAAGATGGGTGACGCGGACGCGTGAGGCACGCGACCGCGTCGCTAAAAATTGTGCTAGACGCACACTTCCAGCGTCGTTTTGGCGCAACTCTCTGTCTCCATTAGGGGGCCATGACATCCACGTGACGCGGACGCGTCGCTCACACTTTCGCGTGGGATGAGTGTTTTGCAAGTGACACGTTCGCGTCAGGGACGCGAACGCGTGGGCCAAATTGTGCTAAAGGCACACCAGCCGCACAATGCCAGCCCAACTTTCTGGGCGTTGAATCTTTACGCCGATTTCTAGATCACGCGTCTGCGTGGGAGGTGTTTTTCGCAAATGACGCGAACGCGTGAGGCACGCGGTCGCGTGGAACAATTTGTGCCAAAGGCACGCCTCCAGCCACGCTGTCGCGTGACTTTCTGGTCACTTTTCTTTTCTTCCTAATGCATTTGTGACGCGGACGCGTCGGCGACGCTTACGCGTCGCATGCATTTTTTTTTATATGAATAATGCAGTATGCAGAATGCAATGCTAGTATGAATGGTATGCATGATTCCAGGTCCAATCAAAACTCAAGAACAAATAAAACAGACTAGAATTAAAACTGAAAAAGGGACGATCATACCATGGTGGGTTGTCTCCCACCTAGCACTTTTAGTTAAAGTTCTTAAGTTGGACATTTGGTGAGCTTCCTTCTATGGCGGCTTGTGCTTAAATTCATCCAGAAATCTCCACCAATGTTTGGAATTCCAATAGCCTCCGGGGTCCCAAACAAGGTACGCAAAGCTCTTGAGCAGCTTCAAGCAGATTCTCAGGCTCCCGGGGTGACGAATGTCAGAATAAATTCTAGGATCCCAAACTTTGCTTTTAAATCCGCCTTTGTCTTGATCTATATTCTTCCATCCGGGCGGTTTAGAAATTGTATTCTCACCAAGATGACCAAACGCCTTTTGAGACCCATTCAATTGAACTTGATACCAATCCTTGCACTTCGAATTGAAGCGTGGAACCTCATTGAATCTTGCACACCAGCTCTAAGTGCGAGCCATTTTCCTTTTACTCTTAAAGCTGCAGAGAGCTCTAAGATGGCCATCTGTTTCAAGCAAACCATATTCAAGTGGAAAAGTAAAGATAAAGGTTAAGGATTGTACCCACTTGAAGCTTGTATTAGGTGGTAATGGCCTTGGGGTAGGTGTTTCCAGTGGTTCTCTAAGCTCTACTCCCTTGTATTCTTCTGTGAATTCCTCCTCTTCTTTGCAAAATCCTTCAACTGCAACTGCGTCTTGATCAAAGTCTTCTATGTCTTCCTCGTCACTGAAGTCATAAGTTGGAGGTTGAGAGAAATCTACCTCAACATCATCTTCGTACTCACTGAGAAAAGGTTCTTCAGGTTCAAGGAGTTCAGTTGCGGGCGCAAGTTCATGACTAGGAGAGCTTGATTCATGATCATCACTGCCTATAGAATCAACTTCTTGGTCTGTTCCGTCCAATTTTTCACAAGGTATATGCTTTGGAGGTTGTGCACTATCTTCCTTGGCATCAAATTCGAACTTCTCGGCGGAATCCCTTACAGTTCTCGATTCCCATGGAGGTTCAGCATCTCCTAAATCTTCAACCACTTCTTCTTCTACAACTATTATGGCTTCCTCTACTTGTTCCAATACAAAGCCATGCTCCTCATTGTCCACCGAAGTTTTTAGTGTCTCCTTCATGCTATGCTCTTCTTTTGATTCTTCACATGTATCCCTGAGAGTACCTTGAGTGCTCAGATGTCGGGAAGCTATTATATTTACTACCTCGGTTAAGGCAGTAGTGAGTTCCAGTACGTCCCTTTACATATTCGCTTGCCCTTGAAGAAGAACACGAAGTTTGTCATTTACTGGAGGTTGGGGTGGATATGAGGATTCATTGGTTGAGAGAGAGGGTTCATAATAAGAATGTGGTGGTTCTTGGGAGTAATTAGATTGGAATTGTGGTGGATAAGGGTCATACGGTGGTGAATGGGGAAAAGAAACTTGTGAGTGTGGTGGTTCAAAGCTATGTTAAGAGGATGGTCTATAAGCACAGGGTGGAATTTA
This sequence comes from Arachis ipaensis, assembly GCF_000816755.2. Taxonomy (NCBI): domain Eukaryota; kingdom Viridiplantae; phylum Streptophyta; class Magnoliopsida; order Fabales; family Fabaceae; genus Arachis; species Arachis ipaensis. The sequence continues at coordinate 115,520,697 of NC_029792.2, forward strand.
TTGGTAACTATCAGGGGGTATTACCTTGGCATGCATTGTATAATGGTCGTCGTCTGTGTTGTTGCCTAAAGGGTTGATCAAGTCCTCGTGGCTCCATCCATCTTTGATTGCTCTGACCTTGATGCATGTTCCTGCTATAGCTTTCATTCCTTTCAACAAATTTAGAACCAAACTCAAAGAGAGAGGGGTGAGAATTCATAGTAGCCAATAGAAATAAAAGGAGAAAACAAAAATAAATAAACAAATAAAAAGAAAAATATTTACAATAACTAATAATAAGGCACACGTTTGCAGCTCCCCGGCAACGGCGCCATTTTGAAGAACTAAAGATTGATGGTTTAGAAGTTATAATAAATTCTCGTTGCAAGTATAGTTTCTAGACCAAGCAATTAACCTTTCTTACAAACGTTTGGTTGTCACAATTAACAAACCCAATAAAATTTATAAACCGAAGTATTCAAACCTCGGGTTGCTTCTCAAGGAACTGCAGGGAGGTGTTCTTATTATTAGTTATGGAAAACAGTACTTTTGGGTTTTCGAAAAGGGTTTGAGTGAGAAAAATAGGTTGCATGGATTAATAAATTAATATCTAATAAAACTCTTGGCAAGGTATGAAAATTCGGAAATCCTATCCTAGTTATCCTTATGAGAATTGAGTTTAATCCCACTTAGTTAACCTTTACGAAAGCAAGGGAAAGTCAAGTGGACTAATTAGTTAGATCCTCAAGTCCTAGCCAACTCCTAAGGAAAGACTAGAGTTAGTGGAATTCAATTCAATTAGAAAACATAACAATCAATTACGATAAGTTTGATAACTCAAGAATCTCCAGTTAATCAATTAAAGCCAAGAATATAAAAAGATGAATAAAAATCATATATCTGAAATACCTCAAATAGCATTAATAAGAGAAATCAAATCTAACATGGGAAAGTTCATAAGTTAAATTGGGAGAATAAAAGGAACATTGAATCTGTGATGATGAAGAAGATGAAATCCTAATCCTTTAAGAGGAATCTTAATCCTAAAACCTAAGAGAGAGGAGAGAACCTCTCTCTCTAAAATCTACATCTAAAACTATGAAAGGTGAATTGTGGAATCTCCCTCTATCCCCCCGTGCATTCCCCCACTTTGTAACCTTTAATATGTGTTTTCTGGACTTGGATCTGGGCCAAAAAGGGTTTCAGAAATCGCTGGGGCGTTTTCTGCAATTTCTGCACGTGGCGTCTGTCACGCGTCCGCGTGGGTCACGCGGTCGCGTCATCTGGAGTTTTGCTCTTCCACGCGGTCGCGTCGGTCACGCGTACGCGTCATCTGTGTCCTGCTCAAGGCGCGCGTCCGCGTCAGTCACACGTTCGCGTCGCTGCCTTTTCGCGCTAGGCACGCAGCCGCGTCGTCCATGCGCTCACGTCGTTGCCAGTTTCTTCAAAAACTCAATTTTGTGCTTTCCTTCCGTTTTTGTATGTTTCCTTTCCATCCTTTAAGTCATTCCTGCCCTATAAGGCCTGAAAGCACTCAACACATAGATCACGGCATCGAATGATAATAAAGGGTAATTAAAATTAATATTTTTAAAGCTTAGGAAACATGTTTTTCACATATATCACATAATAAGGAAGGGAAAGTAAAACCATGTAATTTACATGAATTAGTGAGTGAAGGATTGAATAAATCACTTAAATTGAGCACAAAATATATCATAAAATATGGGATTATCAGTATGCCATGAGCCGAAGGGTGGTGTTTGTTAGTGAATTATGGCTGGTTGTGTATTATGTTGTGAGCCGGATGGCTGTAATAAATATTGATTTATGGTGAAGTATGTATATGCATATGATTGAATGAGATAGACGTGTCGGGTAAGAGGCGGTGGAAATGACCACTCGCTCGGGTATATGATTAAGAAGTGTAGAGATGTTGACAATGTATGGAAAATAAATTAATAAATTTAATGATTATGAAGAAAATTGGAATAATAATGAAAGTGAACTTGAATTTGATTGAGATATGCCTCCAGGTAAGACACAGTGGTGTCATCCACTTGCTCCGGATAAGAGGCAAGAACACCGGGTAAGATGCAATGGTGTTGTCCACTTACTCCGGGTATGAATTGTGAAGGAATTGATGTATAAAAATGAGTTGTAATGATAATGAAAATGTGTTTCTGAATGTGACTCCGGGTAAGATGCAGTGGCATTATCCACTTGCTCCGGGTAAGGGTCAATAAGTCGGGTAAGATGCAGTGGTGTTATCCACTTTCTCCGGAAGAGTTCGAGGCTTCGGGTAAGATGCAAGGGCTATGTTCTGTCGCCGCTTGCTCCGGGTCGAGAACTATAACACCGCCTGGGTAAGAGGCAGTGGTGAGGTTGTCCCCTGCTCCGGGTACGCGGGTAAGATGCAAGGGTTGCAGCGTTGTCCCACTTGCTCCGTATTTCGTGTTCCGTCCACGGTTAGATACCAGGACTTGTCGGGTTCACTTTATAACCGACAGATGAGATTCATCAGCCATAGGGCAGGCATACATCATTTGCATATGTTTGAATTGTTTGGGTTTGTCTAATTATTTTGGATTGCTATATCATATATGCTATGTTACCTGATTATATGCTACTTGTTTTACTTGTATCTTATTGTGTATTACTTGCATGTATTGTTTGTGTTTGTACAATTGAGAGGTCCCTCATGCTGGTGTCGGTTGACGCTGAGGGCTGTTCTTAATTGATGAGATGAGTTGATGATGTAATTGAATAATGATGATGATTATTGAATGAGGTAATTGAGCTCCCTGTGTAGACGCAGTGAAGTGATTTCACTGCTCCGGGTTGATCATGAGATAATTTGAGCTCCCTGGGTAGATGCAGTGAAGTGATTTCACTTGCTCCAAGTGAGGATATGAGGTATTGATATAGAATTGCTGAGACAGAATAGATGGTGATGATTTTGTTTGCGATTCTCATTCTGGTTTGTTGGAGGGTGAGAAAGTTGGGAAGCATGAAAAATATGAATTAGATTTAGCATTCCCTTATGACAGTTGCCTGTTTATAGATTAGCAAGAACATAGGGTGAATATTTGGTGAAAGAAAGTTTAGGATGCTTAGTGAGTTTTTATTACAATGCATTGTATTTATTTGGCACTTTTACCGTACTGGGAACCCATGGGTCGGGGGTTCTCATTCCGTATATATCTCTTGTTTTTTAGATACAGGTCCAGGTGCTCAGAAGTGAGCTGTGGTTCATCTAAGAGACGGCAAAGATCTTTATATTCTCTACGTATATTTTGCTTATAATCTCTCCACCTTTATCGTGAAAATCTTATATTGTGTATTGAACTCTTTTGAACTTGCCTATAGAAGCTCTTATATTTCTTTTGGGAGAGGTTATGAGATACTGTTGTCAACTACTGTTATACTGTACCCTAGCCGGCCTAAACTTCACGGGTCGCGACTAGTGGTTATTTACTTATGTCATATATCTATCTGTATATCGCTTTTCGACTTCACGCGTTATCTTTAAGTTGTCGATACGTGAGTGATACGACTTCACGATTTTATTTTTACTCTTTTCAGGCTTCTCGATTAATACTCTTTTCAATTTTACTTATAATTATGTATTAAAAATCCACTTTGAGAGTCGTACCACCTTATTACCATTGACTTATGACTCGAGCATAAGGATTTGAATAGTAGGGTGTTACATATAAGGGTTCGAAGACGACGACACACAACCACTACCTGTCACGAACCGCAGCGTACCACTTCATCACATGTTGCGGTATTAGTCTTGCATGACCGTCACATGCTGATCAGCTTCGACCCAAAATGTCCTATTTCGAAACCCTCCACTCGATCGGAAGTACTGATAGAAATCTATATGCAACTCTCTCAACCTCCTTTAAACCTAGTGCACCCATATCAGCCAATATAAAATTCTTTAGCGTGTCCAGAGAATCAAGACGACAAATGTGCAATATTATAAGTGAATCGCATTTAAATATTACTCCTGTTCACCATTTCTAATTATCCCATTCGAATAAACTAGCACAAAAAAAGAAAACTGATTACTAATAGTCATATGTACGAAGAATAAAGAAGAAATACAAATTATTAGTGGAATTGGTGTAGTGTGATGAGTAGGGGCGAAACTTCCTATATACAAGGGGAGGTAGCGCCCCATATCCCAAATACTATTTTAAATACTGAGACACTTAGATATATAAATACACATATCATGAGTACCAAATAACCAATTTATGAACAAATGTGTAGTTTATATGTATCCTAAATGCAACTAGAGGATTATTTATTTCTAAATATTGTTACTTATTCTGAATACGTACTGAGTTATCGGATTATATTTTTTATGATTTTTGTATCACAATATTCGAGATGTGTAATATATATTTAAATTAGTAAATATTCTACTAATTACGTATTTCAATAAATATTAAAATTATTTAATTTAAATAAAAAATCAAAGAATATCTAATATTAAAATTGAAAAAAATGTATT
>NC_029792.2:115525826-115528280 GCF_000816755.2 Arachis ipaensis
TAATTTTTAATTTAAAATTTAAATTTAAAATAAATAAAATAATTTTAAAAATTTAACTTATGTTGCCCAAAAAAATTGATTACCTATCGTTACTCTAATTTTTATTAGACATACACAGATACTTTCAAGTTTCCACTTTCCACACATCCCTGGCATAAACGCAACCAACAAAAGAAATCATTAACGATGACTATACATACATACATACATACATACATATATACATACATACAATAGTTCAATCCATTCAAACGAAGGATAAACATACATGTAAGGTTGGAATTTGAAAACACACTTCCTTATTCTATTCTTCACCCAAGTTCACACTTATTATTTAATTTATATAAACACAACTACTTCCAAAACAGTCCCGAAAACCTGCCCTTATTAAATTTCAACCATTCATATAACGTGCTTCTAATTTTTTTTTTTTAGTAATTATTATGCCTTGAGAAGATGAGCATCCATCTCTTTAGTAGATTTGTCATAAAATTCCAAGTAACCATTATCATTAATTTTCTCATATTCAAGTGAATATTTGGCTGAAACACTTCCATTGCTGTTATCAATCTCTTGAATGGTGAGCTTCAAGACTTTATACTGTTGACTTATGTCTCCATCAAAGACATTGAATTTGATTGTCTTGTTCTTCTCATCAATGGATTCAATTGTCTCCTTGCATATAGTTACTTTACCATCTGTTGCTTGACAATAATTAAAATTAAAAAAATAAAAAAAAAGAAAAGAAAATTAAGGAAACCTGAGAATAATTATGTCAATTATTAGTTAACATAATTACATACAAATTATGCTAGCCAATGAATTATAACTCAAATAGCATAGTCTCTCCATACTTACTTAAAAGATCACAGATTCGAATTTTCCTATTTTTGATAAAAAAAAAATACAAATTATGCTAGTCCTTTTGGTGGTCTTAAAATTGTCTTTTGTCTTGGAGACAATCTATTTTTTGTTTATATTTTTAGGAACCACAAAAAATACAAGAATTTTGTCAATTTATGCATATATTTATAGCTCTCTTCTAATAATCTCATTCATTATGGATTTTTAAACAATTCATATAATTCTCACTAATATTATTTCGTAGTAAGAACCTTTTTTTTGGTTGTAAATGGAGGGAACCTAATTAAATTTAATAAAATCTCAAAGAAAAGAAAATATTAGAGATATAACTATTTATATATTTTTTCAAATTAAATTTTTAGAAGAAGTGATATTATGACATAATATCAAAGCTTTTATAATAAAAAGTTTAAAATTTGATTCATGTTAAACTTTAATGAAAAAAATTTTAGCCTAAAATAAATAACAAAAAAAAATCATATAAAAAATTTATGTAAACCCAAAAAATAAATCTTATATGAAGAGATATATTAAAAATATAATTATTTACGCGACTTTTGCTATATAAGTTTAGATTTTAAAAAAAAAAATGATATCATGACAAATAAAATCCGACTAGATGTTTTTTTTTTTAATCTACAAATTAATTCATTTAAAACTAAGCTTGATTACCTACAACTAGTGTTTAACCGAATCGCCAATGCTGTGCCAATCCTCACCCTGATGCAGCTTGGTGTGATGCACTCTTTCACAAATATTTTGAGCTTGGTGGAGAGATTTTGTTAAAAAATTAAAGAACTTTCCAGCAGGTGCATGGATCACAATTTCAGTACTAAGCTTACCACTCAGTGCCATTGTCTTAAGAAGGAAACAACTACTATGAAGCACGAAATCAGATAATACTGATAATTTAACAAAGCTAGCTAGCTAGAACGTCTGATGGGAGATATGGGACAATGAGTTCCGATTTGTCGGGCCTTATATAGAAAAATAAGCTACCTAAGCTACTATATTGTCAGCTTGTTCCTCCCTATTAATTTATTGCGCTGCTAATAAAAATTTTTATTCAACAGAAAAAATAGTCAATATATGTTATTTTACTCAATGAAATTATCTAACAATGATTAATCACTGAATTCTAATCAAATTTTTTAGGAACGCAAAATAGGTACCAGCATATTTTTATATTATTTATAAAGTTTGATTATAGTGCTTATAAAGTTTTATTATCAATTTAAATATATGATCATTTTGCATATCAAAATGTATTTCAATAATGGATCATTATTGGTGATTGATAGTTGATTTTGATAGTTCATATATAATATAAATTTTTTAGTGCACACATAATTTTAACACACTCGAAAGATAAAAAAAAATATTAGAAAACCAATATCTATTATTAATATCAGCCAATATTTTGTATTGATATTTTATTTTTATATTGTTAAAATTTAAAATTTAGCAATTATTATTTTTAATAATAATAAAAAATAATTAATTTTGTTGATAAATAATATTATTAAAAAAATTCACAATAAAAAATAAACCACACAAAAAATTCAAAAAAAACAATAAATAAAACCATCT
>NC_029792.2:115528363-115535577 GCF_000816755.2 Arachis ipaensis
ATCATTTTTACTTAAATTTTAAATTTTATTACCAAATTACCCTAACAAAAAAATTATAAAAAAAAAAAGAGAACGGAATCACACGGGAGGGGGGAGGGAAAAAGAAGAAGGGGTAGGGAAGAAGAAGGGAAAAAAAGGAAGAGAGGGAAAAGAGGGACAGCGCTGGCGAGGTTTAGAGCCGCCGTCGCCATCGGGAATAAGAACCAGAAGGAGAGAGAGCTCGCTAGGGAGAGAGGAGACGTGACTTCATCGAACTCACCAAGAAGGTCCATCTCCTCTGCGACAACCTTTGCTTCATCATCCGCGCCGCCACTGTCCAACCCTTAATGAGCGTTCCCTTAACCGCACTCTCACCCTTCTACGCCGTTGCTACCACAACGACGATGTCCTCGACCAAGTCTTTACCATCACCACCACCGCTGATTTTCTCAAGGTTTGGAAAACCTATCCTCCTTCACTACAAAAAATGTTGGTTAAAATGACGCTTATATTATGGCGGTTATATGTAACCGCCATAACTTTTTGTTAATTTCGGCAGAAATTAAGGTCTGCCATATTATTCCGGTGATTGGTGGCGATTTTTGTAGAATACGGTGGTTTAAAACCGCCATTATTTTTAGTCTTCCTTAAAGACTTAGAGGTGATGTTGTTGTGCATAGGAGAGGATCAGAATAAGAGTAATGTTGCAAATAAGAGAATGAGTGTGACGAACCTAACCCTAGTTTTCTGCTGCCGTTCATCTTCTCACCACCGCTCAGCTCTAAGTTGCCGTAAGCAACATTATCATTGTTGTTGCCTTTCTACGGAGGTTCTAGATCTGCTTCTCTGGCTTCGATTTGAGGTTTTATCGCCGTCGTTCATCTCCGCCGCCATTCATTTGCTCGGCACCGCTCAGCTCCAAGTTGCCGTAAGCAACGTTATCGTTGTTGCTGCCTTTGGCGAAGGTTATAGATCTGCTTCTCTGGCTTCGATTTCAGGTTTTTATCGACGTTCATCTCCTCGCTGCCGTTCATCTGCTCGTCGCCGTTCATCTCCTCACCGCCGCAAGCAACAGCGTTGATGTTGCCTTCGGTGGAGCTTCTGCGATCTAATTTTTTGCTTTGATTTGAGGGTTTGCTTTCTGTTCACAACCATTCATCATCTCCTCGCTACCGCAAGCGACGCCGTTGTTTCTCTCTCTGGAGGAGCTTCTGAGATCTAGTCCTTTGGCTTCAATTTGCAGATTCAATCTGGTTCTCTAGCTGTGAAGCTATTGTTGCTGCCTCCAACTAAGCTTGTATGATTTGGTTCTACCATCCATATCAATTCACAGTAATCTACTTCATCTTCTTTTTTTGATTTTCCTCCTCCATACGATTAAAATAGTGTTAACTAATTTAAATTACATGATTAATGTGCAATTAATTGATGATTACCTTACGAATAACTAAACACCAAAGCGATTACGCAAGTGATCGTTGAAGAGAATTAATTATTTAATTAATTAATTAAAGAAATTATGGCGGAGGAAATTAGATTCTTCGAGCTGAACACAGGTGCCAAGATACCTTCTGTTGGATTAGGAACTTTTCAGGCTGAAAATCCAGGAGCCTTGGCCAAAGCAGCTACCACCGCTATCAAGGTACACTCACATTTTTTCTATTTTTATAGTTTTGTTAAACCATTACAATTTTACAGTTTTGATTATTGTATTATAAGTAGAAGAGCTAACCCGTAGAGGTGGATGATTATTAATTTTGATTATAATTATTGTGTTTGACATGTCAGGTTGGATACGGACATATCGATTGTGCTTCATCTTACGGCAATCAAGTAGAGTTAATAATCATTAGTTTACTGAATGATTATGAATTTATGATCTTACCTCTTACTTGCATATGTTCTGTTATTTATAGATTTTTGACTTATTCTTAATTTTTGCTTATGTTAGCTGGTGAATTTGTTTATCTTTGGTAAAGTGAAGTGCTCGATGTGTTTGTTAATTAATGTTTGCTAGTAAACTTCTTGCTTTGAAAATAAAAATAAAATAAAATTGGAATCTTGGTCTCTGTAGATTGGTTCTGTTCTCAAGAAGCTTTTTGATAAGTTGAGATCTCAATAGCTTGACATACATTATTCAATTCCAAAGGTAGTTACTGCTATATTCTTCCTTTGTCAGTTTCTTTGTGTTCCAAGTTCTTTTGCTTTGCTTATAGTTTTATCTTTAGTTGATGGCATTTTAGACAATGCTCCAAAAAAGGATATTTGGTCATGGTGGTGTGATGATATCTGGTCTTGATTCATCTGTTTCAAATGACGAACTTAAGCATATTTTTGGATTATATGGAGAAATTAAAGAAGTAAGTTTTAATTCTGATTTTTCACCTTTTTTGCATCATGTGTCTTACCAAGAATTATTTTGGCATTAGTAATTATTGTGTAATGGCAAATCTATGAATCTCTTGAAGTGAATATTAAGCAAACGTGATATGGTAACCAATGGTTGTATATATACATAAATCCAATAATCATACTAAAAAAGTAGTCCACCCTACTTATCATATTCATGTAGATCATGGAATATATGCGTGTAGTAAGAACAATCAAATTCAAAAAGGATAGAATCTTCACTCTCCAGCTTTATTGCAACTACCAAATTCTTCAAAGCCTTCCAGGACACTACTCTTAATTAGGGGGGAGGGCTTTAATTAGGGCTCCTAAAATAAAGATTGTATTCTTAACTAACATTAATTTAGGAAATCATAATTAAATTGTTCAGTTTGATTCTTATTATTAGTAAACCTAATGAATTTGCCTTTTTTTATTATTAGTTTAATGATCAACAATTACTTACCCATATTGATATTTGATCTATGATCGATTTTGGAAATGATGATCATAGCCTACCCTATAATTTTAGTTAAGGTTGCTAGAATAATAAAAATGCATTATATTATAACAAGTTCCTAATTCATGTCATGATAAATTCCTTACCTGTATAATTTTGTATCTTGTGCGTGCCACATTTATTTTTATTATTATATCCTTAAAATAAATAAATATAATATTTATAATGAGTAGTATAGTCATACACTTAAGTTTGGAATCATTCGTACCCAAATTTGAAGCTAACCTTGCTCAGTTCTGTGAAAAATTGGTAAGCTACCTACATGTTTCTTGACAGTCAATTAAGTTTATTCTCTTCTATATGTTAATGAATAATTTCAATTTTTATAATTACAGGTAATGGACTTGGATAGAAGAGTAAGACGTGGGCAAGAACGCCTTGCTCAAGAGGTGGAGCCAGAACCAGCACTTCCATTATAATTAAAATACATTAAATATTTTTTATGTTTATATATTGATATCATAATTCAGGCTGCCAAAGAGAAGGCTGTTGAAGAAGAGTGAAGGAAACAGAAGGAGAAGGATCATGAGAGAAGACTATACAATCTCCAAAAAAGGGTTGAGGTAGGTATTTTACTGTTGTAATTTTTTCCTCTTGCATGATTGAACTCTGAAAGTGTAGTCCAGTCTTTCCTAAATATATCTGTCATGGTTGAGAGAGGTATATTGGGTTTGAAATTGCAGCAGAACCATTTGAGAGCCCTCCATTTCCCTTAGCTGCAGAGAGAACAAGAAGAAAAGACCCTCTTGATGGCTTCTATCATTCTCTACAGAACAAGAATCTCTTACTTCATTAAGGTTTCTTTAACTACAAACTCAACTTTTTATTATTGTGCTGTTAATATTAATGTGAAGCATGAAAAAAAAAACATTTACTTGAGAAAGCAAATAGGCTCCTATAAACTCCATATAAGTCTCCTATTATGTTTGTGTGTGTGTGTGTCTGTGTGTGTGTTTTCAAATTTAGTCTTTCTTTTTCCCTTTGGATGCAGGATGCAATTCCATTGAGCCAGCAATTGGAACACTACAAAGAATGTCAGAATATATTGGTGGAAGTAGCAGGACAATCAAATGCTTCATCAATCATATCTGGTGCTACACATCTTGTTAGTGCTGGCAACAGTGACTTCATTCAGAATTATTACATAAACCCTCTGCTTAACAAGGTTTACACTGCTGATCAGTTCTCTGAAATTCTCATGCAACACTATTTTCATTGGATTATTGATATTCATCTTTATACCCTAAATATTATATAAAAACAAAAAAAATGAATATATAATAGAGTCCCGTTATTATTATGTCCTTAATTATTACATGATATTTTTGAAATGAAGAATGTCATATAAATTGTTTAATCAAATAACCACCCTTATTCTCTTGTTTAATTCGTATAGTATTTTATAGTATTTTAAGCACCATCAACTTTATAGTATTTTAAGCACTCAAAAAAGATGCTTCCTATTTAACATTATAAGATTATTGTGATCATTAATTTCCTTCCCTTCTCCTCTCTTAATACCCCTACAAGACTAAAGGAAAAATTGGTCCATTATGGGAAGCATAAATATGCCATACTTGTTAGTTGTTACTTTCATTAGTACGGGGAATGGTTTGAAAATAGGAGTAACTTTTGGAGTAATTTATCATAATAATACCTTATCAACCAGCTCCATGAGCTATTGGAGTAACTTTTTTAATTGTTTTTGAGAACATAGGAATCTTGCTCACAATCAGTTCCAGCAAGGATTGAATGTTAACTTCATGAAGTGTAATACCCTAATATTCAAATCCTTATGCTCGAGTCATAAGTCAATGATATTACGGTGGTACGACTCTCAGGTGGATTTTTAATATATAAATATAGGTAATTTCGAAAAGAGTATTAATCGAGAAGCCTGAAAAGAGTAAAAATAAAATCGCGAAGACGTATCACTCACGTTTCGACAACAAAAGATAAACCGTGAAGCCGAAAATGATATACGGACAAGGCGTAGAGGAGATTAAGAGATAGATAACAGATAGACATATATAACATAAATAAATAGCCACTAGTCGCGACCCGCGAAGTTTAGGCCGGCTAGGATACAGTATGAAAGTAGATGACAACAGTATATCCTAATCTCTCCCAAAGGAAACATAAGAGCCTCTATAGGCAAGTTCCAAAAGAGTTCAATACATAATATAATCTTTTCAAAACATAGGTGGAGAGATTCTAATCAAACACAAAGTAGAGGAAATAAAGATCTTCGCCGTCTCCAAACGGCATGGACATCCCGGATCCAATTTCATTTCTAAATAAATTTGGCAGAAAACAAAAATCCGTAGTCCAGGTTATGTCCCATCAAAGTATGCCCCAAAACCATGTTTCCATACAAAGCCACAAAGTGCCATTTTCAAAACAAGCCATTTTCAACTCTTTTCAAAATCAATCAAAACATGCCAATTTCAGCCTTTTCTTTGAAATCAATCAAAATATACCAAAATCAACATCAAGCCTCCTCAACTCGCACGTTGACACTTTCTCAAACTCAAACACATNCACTTTAAATATTTCTACCTTCCCTAATTATAGTTCCTCATTTATTAATCTTATTTACCCATAATCAATTTTCTCAGCTGTAGTACCAGACAGATCTCAGCCGGTACTGCCGGTCAAAATTCCACTGTGCGCTTTTACGCAGAAAACTATGTTTTCCGACTCGGAAAAATTCACTGAATCCAAATATCATATTTGAATTATCAAATTCCAATTGCCAAATCTTCCAACCATATTCGCTCTTATTTAACTTATTATTTAATTAATTTCGGTTAGACCGGGTATTACATTCTACCCCCCTAACAGAAATTTTCGCCCTCGAAAATTCCATCCATCACTGCGAGTACGCGAGCGTAGTCTGCCTCTATATCCAACGCATAACAGTCCCAAGGTCCTTTTATTCTGCGCGCTTCCGTTGCCGCGCTCTGATTTCTCTATATTCGAGGTTCTCGGTCATTTGCCCAATGCCGACCAATAGTCTCGTTCCTTACTTTTATCGTCTCATCAACTCACCCTATTAAATCTCAAATCATGTCATCAATAATATTACCATCGTCGTTAATCACAGCCATCGTCCCCCATCACTATAATCAATCAAAGATCATCACCACACCTTAATGATACTCCATCACTATCCTCTCTCTCTGCCAAGCTAATTACCACTAATCACAGCTCAACTCCAAGCATAAACTCCAAACTTACTTTCTTATTCTCAAACCCTCGAATTTCCACATGACTTGCTGTTATAAAGCCTCCGACTCATCAATCAAAAACCCCTTTCATTTCTGGAAAGCAAATAAGTTTGAAATAACAATTTAACAAAATTATAAGAATCCGCTTTCCTTTAATAATCTATAAAAGCATTCGAGACACATCTCTTTTGTTAACGTTACTCATATCAAAAATCATCCTCAAAACCATAACCAACGCTCTTTCAATTTCTTGGGAAAAATTTTCAACAGTACCTCCCCAAAAATTGGAGTTTACCACCCGTCACGGGTTCCCTTAAACCAATCTCAGTACCGCATCAGCATTCCAATTTAGTGGTTTTCACATTCGTCTTTCAAAACCAATCATTATAAATCCTTGGGAATTCTTATTTGTCGCAAGGTCATTTCGCCTTTGGGGAAGACGTTGTGGGTATCCTCTTCTCTTAAACTCTTGACCCTTTGTTGGGTATTCCTGATTGTGCTCTCTGCGGTGGGACTCCTGACGGTCATTCATCGTCTCAACAGCCTTCCTCACACATTCTTCAGCAATATGGCTCTTGTTCACAAGTTCAGAGAAGACCCTAATCTCCATCGGTCCAACGGAGCTCAGGATTTCACTTCGAAGTCCTCCCTCATACTTAATACACTTCCATTCCTCGAAGTCTCCCGGGGTTCCTTGACACATACGAGAAAACCCGAATAACTCCTCAAATTTATCCGTATACTCAGATACGGACATTGTACCCTGCTTCAGCTGCAGTAATTCAAGTTCCTTGACCGTTCTAGCAGAATTCGGGAAGTACTTCTTATAAAATTCCACTTGGAAGGTACCCCAGGTGATAGGATCATTCCCCTGCTGCAGGAGACGTCAGACCCCTTGCCACCAATGCGATGCTTCCCCCGTGAGCAGATAGGTAGCAAATTCAACACACTGTTCTTCAGGCACCAACTGCGCTTGCAGTGCTCGCTCCATGGCCTGAAACCAGGTGTCAACTTCAGTCAGATTAGTGGTTCCCTTGAACTTAGGTGGATTAACCTTTAAGAAAGTTGCCAGTGTCATCGGGCCCTGAGCTCCACTT
>NC_029792.2:115536070-115548166 GCF_000816755.2 Arachis ipaensis
TGTAACACCCTAATATTCAAATCCTTATGCTCGAGTCATAAGTCAATGATATTACGGTGGTACGACTCTCAGGTGGATTTTTAATATATAAATATAGGTAATTTCGAAAAGAGTATTAATCGAGAAGCCTGAAAAGAGTAAAAATAAAATCGCGAAGACGTATCACTCACGTTTCGACAACAAAAGATAAACCGTGAAGCCGAAAATGATATACGGACAAGGCGTAGAGGAGATTAAGAGATAGATAACAGATAGATATATATAACATAAATAAATAGCCACTAGTCGCGACCCGCGAAGTTTAGGCCGACTAGGGTACAGTATGAAAGTAGATGACAGCAGTATATCCTAATCCCTCCCAAAGGAAACATAAGAGCCTCTATAGGCAAGTTCCAAAAGAGTTCAATACATAATATAATCTTTTCAAAAACATAGGTGGAGAGATTCTAATCAAACACAAAGTAGAGGAAATAAAGATCTTCGCCGTCTCTCAGACGACCCACAACTCACTTCTGAGCACCTGGACATGTATCTGAAAAACAAGAGATATATACGGAATGAGAACCCCACACGCGTGGATGGTGCTTTCTGGAAGAACGGCACGCACGCGCCAGGTGCGCCTACGCGCGTAGGGTCGTTCTGCTAAAAATTTTCTAAGTTAAAAGCTGCAGAATTTACAGATTCAACCCCCAATCTTCCGACGGACATAACTCTCTCATTTTAAATCGTTTTTCACCCGTCTTTCGAACAGCATGGACATCCCGGATCCAATTTCATTTCTAAATAAATTTGGCAGAAAACAGCGATCCGTAGTCCAGGTTATGTCCCGTCAAAGTATGCCCCAAAACCATGTTTCCATACAAAACCATAAAGTGCCATTTTCAAAACAAGCCATTTTTAACTCTTTTCAAAATCAATCAAAACATGCCAATTTCAGCCTTTTCTTTGAAATCAATCAAAATATACCAAAATCAACATCAAGCCTCCTCAACTCGCACGTTGACACTTTCTCAAACTCAAGCACATTTACATATCATATACTCTTTCTCATGCCAAATTTCAACAACACTATTTCCAATCAACCATCATTATACATAATCAATATCGTACTCACTATCACGTGGCTTTACCCACAAATCAACCTTAATCATTCCTCAAGCATATATCACGACAAACATATCTCTAGTCACAAGGGTTTGAGCACTTCTTACCTCAGCCCATATGAAGTAGGGATAGAACCCACTTAGAATCCATGTTGGAGTATCCCTAAACACCCAAAATCATAAGATTTCAACACTAATTACCCAAAAACGTGTAACAGTGGGGAATTTCGAAAACTGGGCAGGTATGAATGGAATACTCACCACAAAACCTAGATAGAATTGTAGAAGATGAGAAGAGCAACGCGTGGCCGCAAACGGCTCGTCAATCGGAGCTCCGTAGCTCAAGTTATGGTGGTTTGAAGATCAAAGAGAGTTAGGTTTTCTCTCTTCTCTTCTCTCTTCCCAATTTCAGCGCCCAACACCCCCCTTTAGGGCAAAATGAGCTGAAATGCTCATAACTAATGTTTATATATGTTGGGTCTTGGGCCCACTTAGGCCCGGTTTACTTATTTTTGCCCATTGGCCCAATTTTGGGCCAAAACCTTTAAGATTAGCGCTCTAAATTGCACTTTAAATATTTCTACCTTCCCTAATTATAGTTCCTCATTTATTAATCTTATTTACCCATAATCAATTTTCTCAACTGTAGTACCAGACAGATCTCAGCCGGTACTGCTGGTCAAAATTCCACTGTGCGCTTTTACGCAGAAAACTATGTTTTCCGACTCGGAAAAATTCACTGAATCCAAATATCATATTTGAATTATCAAATTCCAATTGCCAAATCTTCCAACCATATTCGCTCTTATTTAACTTATTATTTAATTAATTTCGGTTAGACCGGGTATTACATGAAGCTTTCTGCCTTCTCTTCATTGTGAGACTTCCTCCTCCTATTAACATATTGATTATATTCCAAGTTGACTTGTTTATATTTGTGTAGGTATCTGCAGAACAATCAGTTTACAAGCACTATTGATGTCCTTGCTAATCTGCCTCATTGTGATATCATTGGTTTGTAAGAGATGAGTTTGGATAATAAAGTTGGAGTGTTGGAGCAAGAAACAAAGATGTCGGAGCAAGTCTCCGGGATGAAACTCACACAAGAGACCAAGAAACTAAGGCAGGCTTGTTTTAAAGTTAATTACAAAAGGAGGAAACTTTTGGCCTTCAAATCTTATTCATCATCACTTAGTTAAGCTACTTGTCTTGTATGTTCATATTCTAAGTAGTAAAAATAACACTTATTAGATGGTTTAAATACATTATTAAATATTAACATAGTTTAGGAAACTGGATGGTAGATTTGACTGATTAGTATTTATTGCAATGCTTGTATTTTGGTAAGTTTAGTAAGACAAGGTTTTGTATAGGAGTTATTACTTTTGATTTTTAATAATAAAAAATTATATATTATATTAATATTTTGTTTATGACTTATATAATATTTTATTTATGGATTATGATTTTTTGCTATTGTGAAATTTTAATCACAATTATTTATTTAACGCGATAAAAATGACGGTAAAAATTATTTTTTTAAACGATAAAAAATGTCACTGTCAGGGTAAAACGGCGGTTCAAAATGCCATTTTAACCAATCAAAACGCTACTGTCAGGATAAAAATGATGGTTCAAAAATGCCATTTTAACAAACCAAAACGCCACTCTGTCAGGGTAATAATGGCGGTTTGAACCGCCGTTTTAACCAAACAAAATGCTATTCTGTCAGGGTAATAATGGCGGTTCAAACTGCCGTTTTAACCTATCCAAAAATCGCCATTTTAACCCTGGAAATAATGGTGGTTTGAACTGCCGTTTTAACCTATTCAAAAACCGCCGTAATAACCAGAATGGCGCTCAGAATTACGTCGCTTTATGATTCTGATTTTGATTACGTCACATTGTTAATCCACCAATTTTTATTCTGATTTTGATTATGTTAATCCATTGTTAATCACATTGTGTTCCAATTCTGATTTTGTTTCTTATTTTATTAATCCATTGTTCTTCTGCTTCTATTTCTTCTACTTTTGATTCTGCTTTTATTTTTGATGCTTCTGATTCTGCTTATGTTTCTGATTCTATTTTTATTTTTAATTCTATTTTTGTTTCTATTTTTAATTCTGTTTATATTTCTCTTTCTGCTTCTGATTCTGTTTCTATTATTGTTTCTATTTTTTATGTTTATTACATTATTTTTGCTTCATTGTTGTTGTTGTTGGAGAAGAAGAAAAACAAGAAATGCTGTTGTAATGGTGAAGAAAGATAGAAATTGTATTTTGGTGAAGAAGAAAAAAGGTATTTTGGTCCAAAGGACGATTTTAAAACAAAGTTAAACCCGAGGGACGATTTTGTATGTAAAAAAAGGTTGGGGACGAACAAAATTTTTCGGCCTATACCTTAAGGACCAAAATCTTACTTAACTCTAATCCTAATTCATTTTATTTTAATTTATATGTCGAAAATTTTATGTGTATGTTATTATGTTAAATTTGTGTTTGAATTAATATATTTGGTTGAATTATATTGAATTTTATTATGGTTGTGTTAATTTTGTTTTTTTTTAGTTTAAATTTAATATCCATGGATACTAGGTATTTGCCTTCCCTGCAAAAAAAAAAAAAATAAATAGGGATATATGACGGAGATAAGACGATAATAGAGATATTTTATCAAAATGAGAATGGAGGTGGGAGAGTGTCACGGTCCAAAATGATTCATGACTAATGCTTAGAAAAATAGTCCTCTAGCAAGCCTAAGAGATTTGAATATAAGTTAAATAAGAAGGTTACAAATATTTTTAATAAATTTACAAGTTCTAGAAAGAATAGTTTACACACTTTTAATAAAAGATAAAATAATTAAAAATAGGTGATCCTGCATATGAGATATGGAACATAGAACATTTAGAAACACAACAAATAATAGATATCTATTGTAGATCATTGCGCTTGAATAGAAAGACTCACATAATTGAGTATTTGTTATTGAAAAATATTTTTAGAAAAACAGAGTGAGTTTTTGCAACTCAATGACTAGATAATACATGTACAATCCACATAAGACCATATAAATATCTATAACAATATATAATGCCAAAACAGAGTTTTTGGTGTCCAACTTTATGTTCCAATATTGCCCTTAATGATAAAAGTTCTCCGTACATGCATGCGTCAGTTACTTTAAATAAAAAAACTTCCACCGTTAACAACAATACATATTCTTCTATCTCATTTTCATTCTGTGTTTTCACTAATAAATCGTAAAAACGCGTAACCTCTTCTTCAATTCTTCATTTCAATCATTTATCCTTTTCAATTTTTCTTAATTCTCTTCTCCATTCTGAATGTGCTTCTCTATATATAACAATTATTTGGATGAGTTTTTGTGGTTTTATGACATAATATATGTATTCCTATAAAAAATAAAAATGACTTCATAATTTACTTCTTTTAATTTAAATTTATTTATTTTATACTTTTTACATATATTAAAGTACTTAAAATATTAAATATTTATTAATTATTTTTTTCAAATAACCTGATAACACAATAAACATCTAAATTTTCTATTATATATTTTTTAACGTTTCAACTTTCACAATATTATACCGCCTAATTTAGATAGCCAAAACATAGCAAAATAAGTAATAAGAAGATATAGAATTTTATTTTTTGTTATGTGGTACAAAGATGATATAATAATATAATAAACGGTAATAAAAATAAAATAAAATAAATAAAAATAAGAAGATATAAAATTTTACTTTTTGTTATGTGGTACAAAGATAAAATAATAATATAATAAACTGTAATATTCTGGTACAAAAGAACATATCAAGAGCCTTCTATCTTTTTATTTTAATTTTGTTAAAAATACTAATATCATTTACTTTTAACTTTTAACTTTCAAGATAAATGGAAAGATATGACCTTTTATACATTAGATAATTTAAAAAATTTATTATAAAACAAGTTAAGAATATGAGTAAGTGAGAGACAGAGAGAATTTTTTAACATATTAAATTTGCGTTATATTAAGTGATGATTAAGAAACAAATTAAAACTCTAGATTCAAAAAAATGTCTCTCTTTCTACAGTGTTTCACCTTAAGTAATTATTTTTTTATAGATAGTATTTAAGTGATAAACAAAATAATAAGAAGGTTCGTATTAGATTATGAAAACTAATGTCATCCTTATAGTAGGATCGCATTATTTCAAAACATGCAAAATATTATAATAAAATATAGTTTAATTAATAAAATATAGTTTAATTAATATAGTTTAAACAAACGTACAACTTATATAAAAGTAGTCAAATATAAAAAACAATGATAGTCTTTTATTCTAAGGGCCAATATTAAATTGCAGCCTAAATTTATAATTATTAGTTAAAAACTTACAATAATATACTATTTTTATTAAATTAGTTAAAAATAATATATTTTGATATTATTTTTATGGATTATTGACATCAAATTTTGATAATTTGAGTAAAAATTTTGAATGTTTATGTCGTACATCTTTTTTAATAGAATAATAAGACAACTTAAAATGCACATCAAGTAAAAACTATTATTTTTATACATCTAGATATTCAAAAGACACAAAAACTAATTCTTTTAACAACACTTTAACGACTCATAAAAGTTAACACAATAAATGATTATAGATCAAAGTGATAGACAAGATTGAAAGTTGCGATAATAGTACTTGATGATTATTAATTACGATCGGGTGAAGAGAAGGTAGGAGGAGAAGAAGAAAATGAGAAGGAGAACAAGGCAATAATAGTGTGTGATATAGAAAATAATAGTGTGTGATACAATAAGAAGATATAATAAAGTATAAATTAATAATTTAAAAAAGTAATAAAATTAAAGATAATTTAATAAATTAAAAATAAAATTTAAAAAATAAAATATTTTTTTAAGATTCAAAAAGTTATTGATAAGAATATGTATGATGAATTACAAAAATTTTTCTCAGGTACATAATTTTATATTCTTCTATTTTGTTTATTAACTATTCTTATAGTTTGATATTTAAAAAGGAAAAAATAAGCATTTTTATTTCTTCAATTTTTTTATTATTTATAGGAAAATGAAGGCTTCTTTAGATTTAGATCCATATTTTGGCCTATCACTTAAAAAAGATGAAGACAAATATAAATATCTATGAAATTTAAATAAAATTAATCTTTTGTAAATAACTAATATGTATTTTGATTTATATATAATCTTTTTGAATCAGGATAATATTATTATCATTATTTGTTGAAGTATGTTTTTTCTAATAATATATATATACTTTTTTATTATGTGCTTTTATAATTTAACATTTTAAAGATTTTTTATAATAATTTTAATTTTAACAAAATATAATATAAATAAAGTCACGTTAATATTAAAATAATAAAAAAATACTTATTTAATAAATTTTAAAAATAAATAATATATTAACAAAAAAATAAAAATAATTTCTTT
Source organism: Arachis ipaensis (assembly GCF_000816755.2). Lineage (NCBI taxonomy): Eukaryota > Viridiplantae > Streptophyta > Magnoliopsida > Fabales > Fabaceae > Arachis > Arachis ipaensis. Next base: position 115,542,664 of record NC_029792.2, read on the forward strand.
AAAAAAATAGAAAAGCGGCTGAACAGACACGATAGTGCCTGTTGAGCCGCTAGTTATTATAAAAGTAATTTTATTTAGAAAATAATAATTTATATAAATAAGTGAATAAATAAGGGAGTTCTCAGTACAGAAATTAAATCAAATAGTCCACATTGGACGGCTCCACCTTTAAGGATAACCTTTTCTACTCGTGTGTCCATACCGAATAATAGATCCAACGTGTAGCCTACACGTTGGGCTAGCAACGCTCCTACTAGCTATTGTCTGAGTTAGATGCATCTAAGTTAATGTCATGACTGTCGTTAATTACGGTTTTCTCCTCCTAAACCAATTCAAAACATATAATTTCAAATATAACAATTTTTTTATCTTTCAAATATATAAGGTATCAAACCAAATCAAATAATACTTTTTCATCGGAAATTATTTTCAAATTCAATCATAAAGAATTTCAAACATATGTCACAATTTCAAAGTAAGTGAGTACCAACAAATACTTTAACGCTTCAAAAATACATATTCAAGTAAAATAAAATATTCTAAAATAATATAAAGCTTCATCAAACATACATATAGTCTCATATCAAATTTCTAAGGTATCAGCTTCACAAAAATAATTATTCAACCATAGTAAATCAATTATTCTAATCAAATTAAAATTCTTCAATAATAGTTTTATAAATATAACTAAAAGCTCATAATAACATACATAAACTAAAAGTCAACAATTATAAATGTAAAACATACTCATAACTTGGTCCCAAGGGACGAAGATATCGAATTCAGAGTGTCAAATCAAAGGGTAAGAAGGATTGAAGTATAATGGAACGAGAGAACGCAAAATTTGGACTGAGTCAGTGGCAAGGTGGAGCTAGGTACAGTTCTAAAAAACTTCGGCAGCAACAATCTAGTGACAACAGTGTCAACAGATAGACAAAGCAGGAATAAAAGAGGACAGAGCTAGGGTAAGGTAATGGATACAAAAGCTCAACAGCAAGGAGGACGGAAGCTCAGTGACGGCATCGGAGCAGTTCAGAATGGCAACACAATTTCTTCTTCCTTCCTCGTTAGCCTTCTTCTTTTTTCCTCTCGTTCTGCTCGCATTTCTTTCTACTTGTTCGGCTTTCACGCTGGACGACGACAACAATGGCAACGGAATGGCTCAATCGCAGCAGAAACATCTCCTAACTCAAACTGCGATGCCCTTTCTCTTTCTACTCGCGTTCTTTTTTCTCCTTTGTTGTGACGATGGCGTGAAGGTTCCCTCCAGCGGCAACTCTGACCACAGCGACAATAGCCATAGTGATTGCAGCCACTCTCTCTCTCTCTCTCTCCCCCTCCCTCCTACAATGACTCAGTGGCACCATCTTTTCCTTCTTTTTCTTTCTTTCTTTCTTTCCTTCCCTTGTTTCTCACTCCTCCCTATCTTCTCGTTCTTTTTTTTTTCTTTCGCTATGTGTAACAGCTAAGTGAGGGGTGTCCATGTGTGATTAAGATTAGGGAAAACAAAAAAAGAAAATATCAAGTGAACCCACAATATTATTTATTTATTTATCTTCTTCTATTTTTCTTTTATTTTTGAGTTATTAATGGGAGGAATTATAGCTCCATGAAAATCCATTATTATCCCTAAACTTAAGACTAAATACCAGCAATGTGTTCTAGATGTACAATTACATGTAGAAGATGCAAAGTGGCTCATCATTCAATGCTCCTCGTGTAACACCCTAACTATCAAAATGTCACGCTTTCGACTGCGCCACTCTGATAGCTCGGGTATTACGACGACCCTTATAATATTTAATACTAAAATATGAGCCTGTTTAAAACTTGAACCAAATTTTTCAAAAATATACATTCACACTTACAATATAAGTTACAATACTCACAGGAAATACATATATATATATATACACATACATATTAATTTACAAACATCTCATATCAAAATCCTATCCCTCTTACAAGACTTGCAAAATTAAAGGCGAGAAAAACATAAATACTAAAACAATACAAAATTATCGTCTAACAGAAAAGAAATAATATCTTTCGAACTTCGTCATCCGTAACCTGAAAAAGAGAAGATCTATAGGGGAGTGAGAACATCATCTTCGAAAGGGTTCTCACTATAGGATTGCAGAATTACTATAATAGGATACGCGAGATAAAATCATTACAGTGATTAATAACCGCCTTATGCATCTTTTCAAAAGCAAAGGTTTACTATAAAGAAAATCTGAAATCTTCTCTAAAAGAGGAAATTGTTCATTTCTTAAAAATTCAAAAGCCTTTCAAAAGATTGATCTATGATGAACCAGATTAGTTTTTCATACTTTTCTAAACCAGAAACATCAACCAAACATGGCCTTCGGCCCACCTCATGATCAATCACGGCCCTAGGCCCAAACAGTCCAAACAACAACCAATCACCACGGTCCAACTGAATCCCAGTCATAAACACAAGTAGGAAAGTTCAAGCACAAGCAAACAATTACTTCAAGTAGAACAATTAGCAGTTAACCACAATTAATCACAAGGGCAAACCAAGTACAATATGCACACCCAAACAATGTTACATAGATGCATATGATGAATGCCTGTCCTAGTAGCTGATAATATCATATGTCGGTTATAAAGCCAACCCGACAAGTCCTGGTAGCTAACCATTGGACTGTCCATCTGTCGTGCATCCCCAACTCGAGTTATTCACAGTCATAATCCTAATTCACATCCAACACCCTCAATGGTGTATATTTACGGGGGTGAGCTCATCCGAAACTTTCACAGTGTCCGGCCACATATACGACATAGGGTCAACAGAGTATCGAGTCTCAACCTGGAGCACGTGGTGACTAGCCATTGCTTCTACTCAGGAAAACTCGTGTCTTAGATAATTGGAAGTGCAACAATCACTTTATCAATTTAATAACCATTCATATTCATAATCAGCCATCCGACTCATAACATATTCCACAACCAGCTATGATTCATTATCATATACAGCCATTCTGGCTCATAACATTTCACAAACAGTCATAATTCATTATCATATACGGCCATTCCGGCTCATAACATAATAGCACTTCCACCATCCAACATCATAAAACTCATAAAATCCTCATTTAAGCCATAAGTCACTTTTCTCAAAGCACTTTCCCTTGAAAAATCAAAATTCAATCTATCTCAGTCTTAACTTTAAAATCCACATTCTCAAATCACTTCTAGCTTATAAGCCATCTTTCTCAAAAGAAATTTCCTCTTTCAAAACAAGCCACATTTTCACAACATCCTTCTAAAACTTCCAAACAATTCGGCAACTAGGCCAAATTAAAAAAATCTCTTATGAAAGCTCCAAAAATCAATCATCCCAAAACTGAATTTTGTAATAGAAATTTCTCAACAGAGTCTCAAGACTTTAGCGGAGGACAACCTATCTCAACTTCTTAGAAATTCATTGAAACTCTTAAAATCATAGATTCTTGGTTTAAGTGAATAAAAACAGAGTTTATTATAAAATCAAGTCATATAAGGTCATAAGTTCCAACCTAATCCAAAGCCAATTCACTTGAAATGGAACCGATTCATTTAAATCAAAACCACTTTCAGGTTCTTCCTTAAAACCAATTCTTTGACTTCTTCCAAAATGTCACAAACACAATTATTCAATCAAGAATCCAATTTCCTTCAAAAACACTAAAGGTTCCTTTGAACGAAATCCTTAAGTATAACTAAAAGCATAAGCCCTTTTTATATTAAAAATCAATATTAGAACATAGAACTTTTCTTCAGTGATTCAAAATGGTAAAGTAACTCCTTTCTAAGTAAATCGAACTCAAGACATATAGGTTTCTCAAATAAATGAAACTCGAAAACATAACTATTTTCTTAATAAATCAAATAATACAGTTTCTCAAATCCCAAGCCTTTTTAAATAACTTTTCAAACAAAGTCTAAGGTTTTTATAGAAATTTCGGCAGCACCTCCCCTAAAACTTGGACTTTGCCACCATTTCCGGGTCCCAACCAAACCATTCCACAACCCCATCAACGGGTTCAAAACTAAATCAATTTCAAATCAGACCGATTCCGAAAATTCATATCATTCTCATCTTTCAAGAAAAACAAATTCAGACTCAATTCCTTTACAACAGATTAAACTTGATTTCAACAACTTTTTAAGAAACAATTTTAAAGAAGCACTTCAATAACAGTCTGCTTTACAAAACCGAATAATAATCTAGTCACACAAGCATTCATATTCATTCAAGACATCCAACATTACATAAGACTTATACAATCACTCAAGGCTACAATTTTACCACATAATATCCATATATAATAATTCCAATATATAAAATATGCTTTTTTTTTGAAAAGGCCCCTACCTCGACAAATTGAAACCATAACCCAAAAGCCTCTCAGAAAGCCTTTCGTCTCGACCCAAAATCAACGACAGCTTCAAATCACAGCCCCACACACTTTCGCAGCAGCATAAACAGCTCTAAATCACAACAAGCAACCTCGGTTACTAAATCCTAAGAACATTAATATCATAAAGGCTTTAATACACGTACAGAACACTAACACGGGGATTTTCGAAACATAAATACCTACTAAAATGACAAAACGAGGCAGCTGCAAACTCCGAGAACGGAATGCAAGCACGAATACACAACTCTATGACGGACAACACCGCAACGCCTCAGCATAAGGTTACAGGGCAGCGACAAAAGGCCTTTCGAATCAGAAATGCTTACCAATACAGAGGACTCAGCGGCTGTTTTCGGCGACAGAGGCGGCGAAGGCAAGGTGCGGCAACACCCAGCGGCTCTTCCTCCCTCCACGTGACCCAGACGGTGGCTGCAGCAACATTCAGTGACTACAGTATTTCAAGAATTCAAAAAGGACCAAAGCTAATAACAAGACCCTTACCGCAACTAAGAAGAAGTGACTGAGCCAAGTAGCGACATCCCCGTCGGTGTTTCCGGTGGCCACAAGACTGCTCTTGGCGGCCAGAACAGCGGCACAGCTTCTTCCTCCTTTGGCAGCAACAACAGTGGTATTTTTCGACAACCACAGATCTCCGGCAACAGTAACAGAAGCTCCAGCTAGGCACCGTGGGGCAGCGGTTCGGCAGTGACGGAGGTAGACGGCAGTGACAGGAACCATCTCAGCCTCGGACCTCTTCCCCTCTTCTTCACGCACGTCGGGCTCCCCCTCGTGCGTCTCCTCTCTTCTGGCGAAACCCCATTGACGGCAACGATGGAACAGTGGCGGTCAGTGGCGTGACAGTGGCGACTGGACGCAGCTCCTCCAGCTCGGGTTTTCTCCCTCCTTCCGGTGACAGTGACGTGGCTCGAGGCTCCATGGACGGCGGCGACGAGATGCGAGTTCTGTCTCTCTCCGACGCCTTCTCTCCGTGATGGTGGCTCCAAGCCCGCAACCTTCTCACTCGCGAGCCATCCCTCTTCGTCGGAGTTGGTGGCAGCAGCGGGATGGGTCCG
>NC_029792.2:115548177-115575245 GCF_000816755.2 Arachis ipaensis
GGTCTTTCCTCTCGTGCCATGTCTCCTCTACCTCCACCACTTTCACAACTGTCGCAACTACCACCTGGACCTTCACACATCATCGATCATGATCTCGAATAGCGATATGAGGATAGCCATAGGGTGAATAGTAGGTACCTCAATAAAGATTTTATTTGATTGTATTTTTCATCGATTATTGTTTAGATTTTTAAGTAATATTATTGTATATTTACACGGAAAGTTCTATGGTGACTAGACATAGGATGGTTTACTATGACTAAGGTTTGACTTGCAAATGATATTTTTACATGTGAAATAGGGAATCTCCATAGAAGAGTGTGATCACCTTGTATGGTAATGGTGTATTAATGTTACACACGGTACTAATGCTTTTTGACCGCAATGGTATTTTGAAAAGTTTGTCAGATAATTTTTTGGTTATATGGGCTAAGCCTAGTTTGCAAAAAAGAATAAAACAAAAATATTTAAAATGTCCAAAAAGAAGAATTACACAGTTATTTTTTATATGAAAAAAGTGCGGCTTAAGATACTAAAACAAAAAAAGACTTTTAAAGGATAATTAAAAAAAAAGACCAAAATACTATTATATGAGTAATTACTATTATTTGATTGTATTAGAATTTGAAAATTTGAATTTTATTTTTTGATATTAAAATACCATTTTAATTTATTCTAGGATACTAATATACTCTTTTTGAACAAAATTCATTATGTATTGTTGATTGTAAAAAAATTGGTTATAAAATTACATTGATATCTATTTCATTGCTCCGTTGTCAAATAATTTAGATCAGTATTGTAATTTTAGTGAAACATTTTAAATTTTTTCCTAATTTGTCCACTTTAAAAAAGAAACATGGGATATTTAAGTTTTTTACCTCAAAATTAAAATATCTAATTACTAATAAATCCAAATAACATCGGATTTCTGTTACTTATATTACAATTACTATAAATTTAAATTCTTAACAAAATGATATATAAAATTTGGTTAAATACATTTGAGTTAATTAGAAAACTAAAATTTATTTAGCTAAAATAATATAGTTCAGTAATATGATGAGTAAAAAATTTACTTAAAACTAAACATACAAATTCTATTAATCATTTATAAACTTTTGTTCCTTTAATTTATCTATCTTGAATAACTATTGAAAAAAATTAATTATTTAAATAAATATTTAAAAAAAAATTATACCTAAAATTACAGAAAAGTCGCTAATACAATCAAGCCGCTAGTATTATTTAAAATGAATGCTTATAATGTGTTCTAATTTTTTTGAAATGTAATATGCCAGTATTTTAATATTTGTTAAATTGAATTTAAATTTTAATTTGTAATCCAATATTTTTTATCACGTCTATTTAATTTAAAAAATATAACTCAAATTCTAAGAGTTTTAAATTAATAACAGCTATAATTAACTAATTCATTAATACGTTAATTATGAATTACGTTTGCTACATTTTTTAACTTAACCATACCTTTTTTTTTAATAAAACTTAAATAAGTCCTATAAATTCATTAAATTTACACTTATTGTAACCTTTTTTTCCTTCTTATTGTCTGCTTCATTTTGATATTAGTGAGTTTTATATAAAAGAGTCTGTATAATTTTTTTTTTGAACAATATAAAGTTTTTGTTTTATTTTTTTTTCTCGAACCAAAACTTAAGCTCATGTTACTGTAAAATTTTGTGGTTGGAGAGATTTGGTCTCTCATCAATCTCTGTCAAGTGAGTCCAAAGGTGAAAGGTAAAGAACTTGGAGAAGGGAGTGAGAGAAAGATGAATAAAGGAAAAAGGTGCAAGTGAAGAAGAAGCTCTTGGTGAATTGAAATTTTAGAGAATTAGAATCTGCAGAAGGAGAGAATTGGAGAAGATGAGAAAGAGAAATTTTGACAAAGATAAAAGTTGTTTTCATTCATCATCTGTTTCTGCATTACATGCTTATCTTTATATAGTTACACAAGAGCTAATTAACTTAATCTGCCTAACTAACTTTGCTAGCTGGCAACTCTAACTGACTAATACTAACAGCAGCAATTAACTAACTAATTCCAAGTCTGTTACTAACTAATTCTAAGTGTGTTATATCAGGTTACAACCTCCCTCAAACTAGGACTATGAATATCCAAAAGGCCTAGTTTGAAAATGTTGCTTGAGAAGGGACCAGGGGCTAAGGCCTTGGTAAGGAAGTCAACCAACTGGTTCGATGAAGAAACCGGCATGAGGTGTGTGAGACATGAGAGATGTTGGTTTCGAGTAGTGTGGCAATCAACCTCGATGTGCTTAGTTCTCTCGTGGAAGATGGGATTAGTGGCTATGTGGATGGCTAATCTATTATCGCAAAAAAGTGTGATGGGCTCTGTCAGTGGCATGCCCAAATCATTCATGATGTAAGATAGCCATTGAACTTGGCATGTTGCCAGGGTCAGAGCTCTGTACTCAGCTTCTGAGGGCGACCTCGCAACCATGTTCTGTTTCTCACTTTTTCAACTAATGAGTGACTTTCCAATGTAGAAGCAATGGCCAGTGATGAATTTTCTGGAATTTGTACACGTTGCCCAGTCTGCATCCGAGAACCCTGTGAGTTTAAGATCATTGGCAGCCAGGAAGAACAAACCAACTGAAGGACATCCTTTTAAGTACCGCAGGACCCTGTGAGCAGCTTACAGGTGTACATCTGTAGAACAATCAATAAACTGATTAAGTCTTCCCATTATGTAAGCTAAATCTGACCTTGTATTGGTTAGATACAAGAGCCTGTCAACTAGTTGTCTGTATGAAACTTGATCCTCTAATACATTGCCACTTCCCTTGACAATTTTAATGCAGAAGTGTAATACAATAACTAAATGACAAATTTTCTAAAATACAATTGCGTCAAGAAGTGCAAGTTACTGCATTTCACGTTAACATACCATTGCGTGCGAAACAATATGACTATACTCTTTGAAGGAGATTCCCTATTCCACGTGTAAAGACACTATTCGCAGGTCAAAATTTGGCCGTAATAAGCCACTTATGTTGTGCCACTAAAAAAATCACCTATACTATTTATTTATTTTTAAATAAATGGATTGTATTATTTCATTTTATAATTTATTTAAACATTTTGATTCCATATATTTAAAGATACAAGTACCAGAATATAATTGCCATAGTTTATAATTACCATAGTGTTGTGATAAGAATGCTTTATCACATTTTATGTGGATGCCCATTCTCAAGGAAGATTATATTTAATATAATTTGAAAAAATAAAGCCTTGCACATGTATAAATAGGGATATAGGCCGATGCTTTTTACACAACAGCAACAATAAACATTCTTTTCTTTCTTTCTACACTATTAATATCTCTCTCTTTATATTTTTTTATTTTATTTGTTACCTCTTCTTTATTCATTTATTTAGTTATTTTATAACACGTTATCAGCACGAAACTCTAACGAAATTTTAGGAAGACTTTAGGTAACAAATTTTCATTATGTCGAAACTCTTTCATCTTGAATTTAATGCTCTTAATATATTTGAAAACAATTATTTATCATGGATGTTAGATGCTAAAATCCATCTTGATTCAATGGATCTTGGAGATACCATTAAGGCTGAAAATAATACATCCCAGAAGGATATAGCCAAAGCCATAATTTTCCTTCGTCGTTATCTTGACGTATGATTAAAAAATGAATATATCACATTAAAAGATCCTACAGATCTGTGGAAAGACCTTAAAAAAAGATATAATCATCAAAAGACGGTGATACTTCCTCAAGCCCGATATGTTAGAGAAAACTTTTTTCGATCTTCCATGTCTCGAATGTGCTCCTGCAGCAGCAGTATTGAGAAAAAGAAATTAAAAATATTCTGAGTTAATTTTTTGCCTTCTTGTTGCTGAACGCAACAATGAGCTACTTTTGAGAAATCATAAAGCGTGCCCTGCTGGCGCCGCCCCATTTCATGAAGCAAATGCGGCAAATTATAACCCCAGAAGAGGTAAATGGCAAGATTTTGATAACAAGAAAAATTATGGAAGGAAAAGAAATTATGTTCATAAGAAAGGATCTCACCAGAAGTGGGATAAAGAAAGAAACACTGGGCAAAGTAAATCAATTAAGGATAAATGCTTCCATTGTGGTGGAAAGGGCCATTGGTCACGTACCTGCCGTACCCCAAGGCACCTAGTTGATCTTTATCAAGCATCCTTGAAAAGAGATGACAAAGGAAAGGAAACAAATTTTGTTTCAAATGATGAAAATTCCACCACTCATTATGATGTATCTAATTTCTTTAAGGACTCTGAAGGAAATATTGGCTATTTGATCAATGATGGAATAGTTTGATATGTGTATGTGTTTGTTAAGTATTCATGTGAATAATTTTACTGTGCATGTACTTCTACTCATTTTATTATTATTATCATTTGTCTTTGAAGAAAAATGGTAAGGACATATTCTGAAGATATTTGCCTTGGAGATAGTGCAAGTTCGCACACTATTCTTAAAAGTGATATATATTTTACCCATCTTGTGCCAAAAGAAGAATATGTTAATACTATTATTGGCTCGGGCAATGTGATAGAAGGCTCCGGAAGAGCTATAATTTTGTTTCCTGGAGGAACAAAATTCATAATAAATAATGCACTATTGTCTACCAAGTCTCGAAGAAACTTGTTGAGTTTTAAAGGTATTCGCCGAAATGGATATCATATTGAGACTATGAATGAGAAAAATCATGAGTACTTATGTATCACAACTCATGATTCAAATAAGAAAGTTATATTAGAAAAGTTACCCTCACTTTCATATGGGTTATATTATACCAAGATTAGTGCAATTGAATCACATGCCATTGTAAACCAGAAGTTTACTAGCCCAAATGATTTCATAACTTGGCACAATCGATTGGGTCATCCGGAAACAACCATGATGAGGAGAATTATTGAAAACTCCCATGAACATTCACTAAAGAACCAGAAGATTCTTAAAACTAGTGAATTTTGTTGTGCTGCATGTTCTCAGGGAAAGTTTATTTTAAGACCATCACCAGTAAATGTTGGATTTGAGTCTCCTGAATTTCTAGAAAGGATTCAAGGTGATATATGTGGACCTATTCATCCACCATGTGGATCTTTTAGATATTTATGGTCCTGATAGATGCATCTTCGAGATGGTCACATATGTGCTTATTGTCCTCTCGGAACCTGGCGTTTGCGAGATTACTGGCTCAAATTATTCGATTAAAAGCACAATTTCCAGAAAATTCAATCAAAGTAATTCGTCTTGATAATGCTGGTGAATTTACTTCCCAAGCTTTTGATGCTTATTGTATGGCTAATGGAATAAGTGTTGAACATCCAGTAGCTTATGTTCACACACAAAATGGGTTAGCAGAATCACTTATTAAACGCCTCCAATTGATTGCTAGACCTTTACTTATGAGAACAAATCTCCCAACCTCGGTTTAGGGCATGCTGTTTTACATGCCGCAGCACTTATTCGTTTGAGGCCAACGAGTTACCATCAGTTCTCTCCTATGCAACTAGCTTTTGGCCAGCAGCCAAATGTTTCCCATTTAAGAATATTCGGGTGTGCGATATATGTTCCCATTGCACCACTTAATCGCACCAAAATGGGATCCCAAAGAAAATTGGGGATATATGTTGGATATGATTCTCCCTCTATATTAAGGTATCTTGAGATACAAATGGGAGATGTATTCAAAGCCCGGTTTGCGGATTGTCATTTTGATGAATCAAAATTTCCAACATTAGGGGAGAGAATAAGCTTCCTGAAAAGGAACTTAATTGGAATCCATCATCGTTGATGCATTTAGATCCTCGATCAGGGCAATGTGAACTAGAAGTTCAAAAGATTATACATTTGTAAAGAATAGCAAATGAATTGCCTGATGCATTTTTCGATACAAAGAGGATAACCAAATCTTATATACCAGCGGAAAATGCCCCAATTCGAATTGATGTCCCAGTAGGACAAGTAGCCACTGAAGCAAATTCACGCCAGAAGCGTGGCAGGGTGGAAAATGCCCCAATTCGAATTGATGTCCCAGTAGGACAAGTAGCCACTAAAGCAAATTCACGCCAGAAGCGTGGTAGGCCTGTCAGTTCCAAAGACAAAAATCCTCGAAAGAGAAAAGAGGTAAATACTATTCCTGTTGAAAAAGATATAGTAAAGACACCTGCAGTTGTCCAAAATGCTGATATAACACCAGAAGACGTTTAGGTACCTGAAAATTGTAAAAATGATGAGATCTCGATAAATTATGTCTTTACAGGAGAGAAATGGGACCGAAATAAGATAATTGTCAATGAAATATTTGCTAATAACGTGGCATTAAATATCATGCATGAAAGTAAGGATCTTGAGCCAAGATCAGTCGAAGAATGTCGACAAAGGAATGATTGGCCAAAATGAAAAGAAGCCATGAAGGCTGAATTAGACTCACTTGCAAAATGTGAAGTCTTTGGACCTGTAGTCCGTACACCTGAAGATGTAAAACCTGTTAGATACCGATGGGTATTTGTGAGAAAATGAAATGAGAAAAATGAAGTTGTGCGCTACAAAGCCCGACTTGTGGCACAAGGTTTTTCACAAAGGCCCGGTATAGATTATAAAGAAGCGTATTTCCCTGTAGTGGATGCGATAACATTGCGTTATTTGGTCAGTTTATCTGCATATCATAAACTGCATATGCATTTAATGGATGTGGTAACAGCCTATTTATACGGCTCATTAGATTGGGATATCTACATGAAAGTCCCTAAAGGACTAAAGATATCTAAACCATCAAGTGAATATTCGCAAGGGTTATACTCAGTTAAATTTCAAAGATATTTATATGGTCTAAAGCAATCTGGACGAATGTGGTATAATCGTCTTACTGAGTATCTGGCCAAAAATGGATTCAAGAATGATGATATCTGTCCATGTGTTTTCATAAAGAAATCTGCATTTGGATTCATTATAATTGCTGTGTACGTTGATGATTTAAATATCATTGGGACTCCTGAAGAGATTCCAACAATTATAAAAACTCTAAAAGAAGAGTTTGAGATGAAAGATCTTGGAAAGACTAAATTTTGTCTCGGCCTGCAGATCGAGCATATAAAAAATGGGATCTTTATTCATCAAACAACATACACAGAAAAGATCTTGAAAAGATTTTATATAGATAAGTCACATCCCTTGAGTGCCCCAATGATCGTAAGATCTTTGGATGTGGAGAAGGATCCATTCCGTCCTAAAGAAGAGAATGAAGATATCCTTGGTCCTGAAGTACCATATCTTAGTGCCATTGGAACGCTAATGTATCTTGCTAATAATATGCGACCTGACATATCATTCGCGGTGAATTTAATAGCAAGATATAGTTCCTCTCCAACCAGAAGACATTGGAGTGGAGTCAAATAAATCTTTCGATATCTTCATGGAACGGTTGATATGGGATTGTTTCATCCCTATGGATCCAAGTCACAACTAGTTGGCTATGCAGATGCCGGATACTTGTCTGATCCACATAAAGGGAGATCTCATACAGGATACCTGTTCACATATGGTGGTACAGCTATATCATGGAGGTCCACAAAACGGACGATAGCAGCAACCTCCTCTAATCATGCTGAAATACTAGCGATTCATGAAGCTAGTTGGTGCGGTATTTGTAACCCACTAACTTACCGGCAAGTGCACCGGGTCGTACCAAGTAATACCTTACGTGAGTAAAGGTCGATCCCACGAGGATTGATGGATTAAGCAACAACAGTGTTTGATAGGCTTAGTTAGACAAACAGAAAATAATGTTTGGGAGTTTAAAAGACATTAAACAATATAAAGAATATTGAAGAAATGCAAGTAAAAATGTTGGGAATAAAATATTGAGAAAGCAGTTAAGGTTTCAGAGTTATCTATTTTTCCGGATTTACTTTTTTACTAACTATTTTAATTATGTAGAATTTAATTTATGGCAAACTATATGTGACTAGACCCTAGTTCCTTAGACCTTTCTAGTCTCCTCTAAAATTCATTAACTGCCAATTTCTTGGTCAATTAATTCCAATTAGAAGCAACATGATCAAATTCCAGTTTATATGCCACAAAAACTCTAATTATCCAAAGATAAAAGAATTATATATCACGTATCCCGTTAAATCCAGATAATTAAAATTTAGGAGAAATTGTTTTCAAGCTATTGTTCAAGTAAAGAGCTTTTCCAAGTTATACAAGAACTCAAATAGAAAGAGGGTCATACTTCCATTCCACCCAAATTCATAAAATAAAGAACAAAAATAATTCTTAAATTATAAATCCATGCATAAATTAAAATAGAAAAATCAATAAAATTAATCCATAGAAATAGACAGAGCTCCTAACCTTAACAATGGAGGATTAGTTGCTCATGGTTCAGAGTAGAAAATAAGGATTCTAATAAAATGTATTTTAGTAATCTCGGATCGAATAATGTTGAAGTGGTATCCCTCTATTTACATCTAATCCTAATTAATTAAAAATCTATCTTTAAAACTAAAATAATATCTTTTCCTATTTTTAAAATTTAAATTTAAATTAGAATTAATTATAGCAATCAGCAAATCTTAAATTGGTGGATGGGGACCACTTGGCTTCACTAGGATCCACACCTAACTTGGGCTTGGCAGCATGAATTGGAGTTTAGTTGAGTGAAGCTGTGCCTAACTTGGGCTTTAGTGCACCTAACTTGAGCTTTAGTGCACCTAACTTGAAGTGGGCAGGACCAATCTCGCGTATTGTTGTTGTGTCTTGCGCCTAACTTGAGAAATCTCAAGTTAGGCGCAGCCTTGGCAGCGAGTTCGGAGAAGAAGTATGGACTATTATATATCATTGGAAAGCTCTGAAAGTTAGCTTTCCAACGTCACTGGAATCACGTTCATTGGATCTTTGTAGCTCGGGTTATTCAGGTTTGAGTGCAGAGAGGTTTGGGTTGACAGCATCATTTGCCTTCATCTCTTCTTCTGCAGAAACTCCATCAAATCCTGCCAAATGCTACCTAAAATAAACAGAATTGCACAAGTCTCAAAGTAGCATCCATAGTGGCTAAAAGATAATTAATTATTGATTAAACTCAATAATTTAAATGTAAATTCACTAGGAAAAGATAGGAAAGATGCTCACGCATCACAACACCAAACTTGAATTGTTGCTTGTCCTCAAGCAACCAAAACTAATATAAGCTTAGGATGTGAATTTGCATGAGAATGAGAGTTCGCTTAAGCTCATTTCTCTTCTTATAGTGGGGTTTACAACTGCAATCCTGAATAGTTTTGGCATCTCACTTTATCCTTTGAAGTTCATAATGATTGGCATCTATAGGAACTCAGAATTCAGATAGTGTTATTGATTCTCCTAGTTCAGTATGTTGATTCTTGAACACAGCTACTTTATGAGTCTTGGCTGTGACCCTAAGCATTTTGTTTTCCAGTATTACCACTGGATACATAAATGCCACAGACACATAGCTGGGTGAACCTTTTCAGATTGTGACTCAGTTTTGCTAGAGTCCCCAGTTAGAGGTGCCCAGAGCTCTTAAGCACACTCTTTTTGCTTTGGACCACGACTTTAACCGCTCAGTCTCAAGCTTTTCATTTGACACCTTCACGCCACAAGCATATGGTTAGGGACAGCTTGATTTTAGCCGCTTAGGCCAGACCTTTGGGCCCTCCTATCCATTAATGCTCAAAGCCTTGGATCCTTTTTACCCTTTGCCTTTTAGTTTGAAGGGTTATTGGCTTTTTCTGCTTGCTTTTTTTTATATAAATTTTTTTCGCAAGCTTTGTGTTTTTTACTGCTTTTTCTTGCTTCAAGAATCAATTTTATGATTTTTCAGGTTATCAATAACATTTCTCTGTTTTCATCATTCTTTCAAGAGCCAACAATTTTAACATTCATAAACTTCACTATCAAAAATATGTACTGTTCATGTCATGCATTCAGAATCACAGAAAATACCACCACATTTAAGTAAATAAGACTATTCTTCAATATAGACCCCCTTTTTCATGCAATGTATCACTCCTGTATTTTTTTTATTTGGATTCAAGCTCAGTGAGTAATATATGAGACATCTTTTCAGAATTAAAGCAATAGAAAAAACTAACTAGTCCTAGGATTCTAACTAATAAAGGATCATGCAGCAAACAAAGCAAAATAGCAGGAAATCGGAACATAACATAATAAAAGCGAAAAGAAATAAAAAATGAAATGAACTCAACCATCTTAGTTATCCGAGCGGTCATTTTATTCTTCAGGTTGTGCTCATTTGTGAAGATGATTCACCTCTCTTAGTGCAATAAAAATAAATAGAAAACCCTTAAGCGAAGCGTCAACACCAAACTTAAAGGTTTGCTTGTCCTCAAGCAAAGAAGAACTGAAAATAAAAACAAATAGTAAGAGAAATCTCCGGTTCCTGTTCTAAAATAGCTGCATGATCAGAAAAATAATAAAAACTCAATAAAAATAAAATAAGTAAGAAAGCTACTACTACAAAGAATAACTAAGGATACAAAGTTATCGGGTTGCCTCCCGACAAGCGCTTCTTTAACGTCACTAGCTTGACGGTCAGCTCCTCTAAGGAGGAGGATCATAGGGACTCAGCTCTTCACCCCTTACTTTGAATTTCTTTCCTGTGTCTCCATAAATTAGCTCAATATGCTCCAGAGAGAGAATTCTGTTTACTGTATAAATCCACACTGGATGCTTAGTTAACACCACCTTCATTCCTGGGGAGAAACCTTCAGTGGGGATCTTTTTGTTTCTCCATCCCCTGGGTATTTTCTTCTTTTTGGAAACCTCCTCCTTGGTGGATGATGCATTCCTAACACCAAACTTAGGTTTGATGTCAGGAGGAATTTTACTGATTGTCACCAAAGGAGGTTTGAGTTGCAGACTCTGCTGTGCATCATCAGGGGGTTCTTGAAGGATTGGATCAATAAGCTCAGCCTGCATGCACCTCTCTTCTTCACCTGTTGAATGTATATCTTTGAAGACATGAAAGACCAGTTGCTCATTATGCACTCTAAGCACTAATTCACCCACTTCTACATCAATCAGAGCTCTTCCAGTGGCTAGGAATGGTCTTCTTAGAATTATAGAGGCATTCTCATCCTCCCCTGTATCAAGAATTACAAAATCTGCTGGGAGGAAGAACTTACCCACTTTGACCAAGATATCCTCCACTAATTCGTATGCAGGCTTCATAGATTTGTCTGCCATCTGTAATGCTATCTTTGTGGGTTGTGCCTCTTGGATCTGCAGCTTCTTCATCACAGACAAGCGCATTAAATTGATGCTTGCTCCCAAATCACATAACGCTTTCTCAAAGGTTGTGCTCCCAATGGTGCATGGAATTTGAAAGCTCCCTGGATCTGGCATCTTCTTTGGTAAGTTATTCTGAATGATGGCACTGCATTCTTTAGTCAGGACCACTGTCTCATCTCCTTTTAAAAGCTTCTTCTTTGACAACAGCTCCTTCATGAACTTGGCATAGAGAGGCATTTATTCCAAAACCTCAGTAAAAGAAATATTGATTTGCAACTTTCTGAAGACTTCCAAGAACTTTGAAAACTGCTTGTCCTTGGTCTCCTTTTGAAGTCTTTGAGGATATGGCATTTTAGGCTTGTACTCGGGAGCCTTTGGCAAAGTAGGATAAGTGTCAAGAGAGTCTGGGAATGGGTTGTCTGCACGCTTTGGAGGGGGTGTGCTCCACTTCTCCCTTCTTCTCCTCTAGAGCTTCCTTTTCAACTAGCTCTTCATTGGCCTTGGTCTCAAAGCCAGATACTTTACCACTTCTCAATTGAATAACCTTGCAATCTTCTCCTGGGTTCACCATTGTATCCTCTTGAAATGTACTTGCAGACCTCTCAAGTATTTGCTTGCTCAGTTGGCCCACTAGCACCTCTAAGTTTCTAATGGAGGCTCTGGTTTCCTGCATAACTTGTGCTTCCATACTTGCCACTTGTCCACTTATCAAGGTGATAGCCTTGCATTCCTCTCTTGAATTTGGAATTGTGTTACCAGAAAGGCTATTAGTGGTCCTCTGATCAATTTCAGTGACTTTTGTAGCTAATTGACCCATTTGAATCTCCAGGTTCTTGATGGATGCTCTGGTTTCCTGTCTAAAACCTATCAACATTGCTTCCAAATCATTGTTTTGCTGGAAACCGCCCTGAGAACTATTGTTGAAGTTCTGAGGTCTCTGAGGTTGGTCCCTCCACCCAAAGTTTAGGTGATTCTTCCATCCCTGATTGTATGTCTTAGAATATGGATCATTGTTGGGATTTCTAGGACCACTCCCCATGTAATTCACCTGTTCAGAAGAGGGTTGAGCATAATCATAATTATCATTTTGCATAAAGTTACCTGTCATGTCATAGGAGGTATCTTGTGGTGGATTTTGAGTGTTGATAGCTGAGACTTGCATGCCACCCATCTGTTGAGTGAGTAGATTTATCTGCTGAGACATAAGCTTGTTCTGAGCAAAAAGAGCATTAACAGCTTCTACTTCCAACACGCCTCTCTTCGGAGCGGCCTCAGAGTTCACAAAATTCCTGTTAGATGTGTATAAATATTGGTTGCTTGCAACCAATTCAATCAGCTCAATAGTCTCCTCTGGTGTCTTCTTCTTGTGCAGTGAACCACCTGCAGAGGCATCTAAGCTCATCTTGGACATCTCACCCAAGCCTTCATAAAAGATATCTAGTTGGGTCCATTTAGAGAACATGTCCGGAGGGCATTGCCTAGTCAGTAGCTTGTATCTCTCCCAAGCTTCATAAAGAGTTTCACCCTCCTTCTGCCTGAAAGTATGAACCTCCAATCTAAGCTTAGTCAGCTTCTTTGGTGGAAAAAATTTAGTGAGAAACTCTGTAACAACCTTTTCCCAAGTATTCAGACTCTCCTTTGGTTGGGAATCTAGCCATAGCTTTGCTTTATCCCTCAGAGCAAACGGGAAGAGCATGAGTCTGTACACCTCTGGGTTCACTCCATTTGTCTTCACAGTATCACATATCTGCAGAAAATCAGATATGAACTGATTTGGATCTTCATGAGGAAGTCCATGATACTGGCAATTTTGTTGCACCAAGGTGACCAATTGTGGCTTCAACTCAAAGTTGTTTGCAGCTATGGGAGGCACCACAATACTTTTTCTATAAAGATTTGCAGTAGGAGCAGAATAAGAGCCAATCACTCTCCTTTGTTGCTCATCCCCATTCGGATTTGCCACATTAGCATTAGCATTATTATTAGGATCCATAGTGGATTCTGTAGCCTTGTAA
Organism: Arachis ipaensis; assembly: GCF_000816755.2. Taxonomy (NCBI): domain Eukaryota; kingdom Viridiplantae; phylum Streptophyta; class Magnoliopsida; order Fabales; family Fabaceae; genus Arachis; species Arachis ipaensis. Next base: position 115,561,508 of record NC_029792.2, read on the forward strand.
AGTCTTGCTTGTTGTAAACGCCGCCTGAAAGTTCTTTCAGGTTCAGGATCAAAGTCTAAGAGATGTTCTTTGTCTCTGTTCCTGCGCATAAACAAACAGAAGACAAGAAAAGATGGGACTCTCTACGTCAGAGTGCAGAAAAGTCCTTGTGAGGTAACCTGTGTAAAGAAATAAAATAAAAATACTAAATAAATAAAAAAAATTCAAAAATAATAACTGAAATTAAATAAAAAATTTTCAAAAATTAACAGAAAAAATAAACAGAAAAAATTAAAATAAAAATAACTAGGGAATACCAAACTTAATTTCAGGAATTAAGGAGAAACAAATCCTGCAATATTCGAAAATTAGGGACAAATATAATTAAACTAAAGCAGAGGCACCTATAAAAAAATGAAATATTAAAAGAGGAATAAATAATAGAAAAAGAACGAAAGTCTCTTTTTTTATATATATATTAAAACTAAACAATAAAATAAAAGGAAAAGAAAGAAATAGGGGAGGAGGGAAAGCTAATGAAAAAAAGAGAAAAATCAAAGGAATAAAAAGAAATGGAAAATAAAAATTAATAATGCTAAAAGAAACTAATTAAACAAATTATCTAATCTAAGTAATCAAACAACGAGTAGTTATAAATCACCGTCAATCCCGGGCAACGGTGTCAAAAACTTGGTGCGGATTTTATAACCCACAAACTAACCGGCAAGTGCACCGGTTGTACCAAGTAGTAACTCAAGTGAATGAGGGTCGATTCCACAAGGATTGATGGACTAAGCAATAATGGTTGATTAATTTACTTAGTTAGACAATCATAAAATGATGTTTTAAGAGTTCAAACGCATTAATAGTAAATCCAGAAAATTAATAAAGCAAGCAGTAAACATGTTATGAAATATGTATGGAGAAACAGTTAAGGCTTAAAATATAAAAAATAAAAATAAAAATAAACAAATAAAGAAATAAAAATTAATAATAATAAAATAAAATAAAATCTAAGAAATCAAGCAACGAGTAGTTGTCAATTACAGTCAATTCTCGATAACGGCGCCAAAAATTTGGTGCGGTATTTGTAATCCACTAACTTACTGGCAAGTGCACCGAGTCGTATCAAGTATTAAGCAACAACAGTGTTTGTTAGGCTTAGTTAGACAAACAGAAAATAATGTTTAGGAGTTTAAAAGACATTAAACAATAAAAATAATATTGAAGAAAGGCAAGTAAAAATGTTGGAAATAAAATATTGAGAAAGCAGTTAAGGTTTTAAAGTTATCTATTTTTCCGGATTTACTTTTCTTACTAACTATTTTAATTATGTAGGATTTAATTTATGGCAAACTATATGTGACTAGACCCTAGTTCCTTAGACCTTTCTAGTCTCCTCTAAAATTCATTAACTGCCAATTCCTTGGACAATTAATTCCAATTAGAAGCTACATGATCAAATTCCAGTTTATATGCCACAAAAATTCTAATTACCCAAAGATAAAAGGATTATATGTCACGTATCCCGTTAAATCCAGATAATTAAAATTTAGGAGAAATTGTTTTCAAGCTGTTGTTCAAGTAAATAGCTTTTCCAAGTTATACAAGAACTCAAATAGAAAGAGAGTCATACTTCCGTTCCACCCAAATTCATAAAATAAAGAACGAAAACAATTCTTAAATTATAAATCCATGCATAAATTAAAATAGAAAAATCAATAAAATTAATCCATAGAAATAGACAGAGCTCCTAACCTTAACAATGGAGGATTAGTTGCTCATGGTTCAGAGTAGAAAATAAGGATTCTAATAAAATGTATTTTGGTAGTCTCGGATCGAATAATGTTGAAGTGGTATCCCTCTATTTACATCTAATCCTAATTAATTAAAAATCTATCTTTAAAACTAAAATAATATCTTTTCCTATTTTTAAAATTTGAATTTAAATTAGAATTAATTATAGCAATCAGCAGACCTTAAATTGATGGATGGGGACCACTTGGCTTCACTAGGATCCACACCTAACTTGGGCTTGGCAGCATGAATTGGAGTTTAGTTGAGTGAAGCTGCGCCTAACTTGGGTTTTAGTGCACCTAACTTGAGCTTTAGTGCACCTAACTTGAAGTGGGCAGGACCAATCTCGCGTATTGTTGTTGTGTCTTGCGCCTAACTTGAGAAATCTCAAGTTAGGCGCAGCCTTGGCAGCGAGTTCGGAAAAGAAGTATGGACTATTATATATCGTTGGAAAGCTCTGGAAGTTAGCTTTCCAACGCCACTTGAATCACGTCCATTGGATCTTTGTAGCTCGAGTTATTCAGGTTTGAGTGCAGAGAGGTTCGGGTTGACAGCATCATTCGCCTTCATCTCTTCTTCTGCAGAAACTCCATCAAATCCAGCCAAATGCTACGTAAAATAAACAGAATTGCACAAGACTCAAAATAGCATCCATAGTGGCTAAAAGATAATTAATTATTGATTAAACTCAATAATTTAAATGCAAATTCACTAGGAAAAGATAGGAAAGATGCTCACGCATCACTAGTCGCGAGTGTTTTTGGCTGAGGAGCCTGGTTCAATATATTCTGTCATCATGTGGATTGATTGACCATAACATAGCTCCAACTGTCCTGTTTGAAGATAATACAGCATGTATTGCTCAACTTAAAAGCAGATATATCAAAGCGATAGAACAAAGCATATTTCTCCCAAATTCTTCTTCACTCATGACCTTCAAAATTAAGGGACAATTGATGTCTAACAGATCCGTTCAAGTGACAATCTGGCAGATTTATTTACAAAGTCACTCCCAAAATCCTTTTTTGAAAGATTGGTACATGAGATTGGGATGCGCCGATTTCGAGACATTAAATGATGTCGACAAGAGGGGGAGACTGTACTCTTTTTTCCTTGGTCAGGTTTTTTCCCATTGGGTTTTTCTTGACAAGGTTTTTAATGAGGCAGTCCCCATCACAAAGGATATTGTACTCTTTTTTCTTTACTAAAATTTTTTTCCCATTGGATTTTCTTTAGTAAGGTTTTAATGAGGCAATAATGCTAAATGGTCATCTAAGGGTGAGTATTGTGATAAGAATGCTTTATCACATCTTATGTGGATGCCCATTCTCAAAGATGATTGTATTTAATATAGTTTAAAAAAGTAAAGTCTTACACATGTATAAATTAAGACATAGACAGAGACTTTTTACACAACAGCAACAATAAACATTCTTTTCTTTCTTTCTACACTATTAATATCTCTCTTTTTATATTTTTTATTTTATTTGTTACTTTTTCTTTATTTATTTATTTAGTTATTTTATCACAAAATAATATCATTGTTATTATTTTATTAATACTGTCAACTCTTGGCTGTGGAAAAATATCGACGTAGTTTTTTACAATGCAATTTAACCGACGGCTAGACAATTGGTAATAAATGTTAGAAACGTCCAAACCGTCCATAAGGCCGCTAGTAATTTTCAATTCTGTTTTTTTTTTTTGTAGTGTCTGGTAATTAAATCAAATATTTTTATTGAAATAATAAGAAAATAAGAAACCCATAAATGGAACTGCAAAATTGTTTTACGCATGAAAAACCTTTTCAACATTTTACTATGATAATCTTTTAAGAAATGACGTGTATTTAAAAAATAATTGTAGAAAAATATAAAACTCTTTACAAATTTAAAAAACACTGAATTGTGCTTGTGCAAAAATTTGAAAAACTCATAAATGAAAATTGGTACGTGAAGTGATCAATAAATTAAATGGGTGCATTTACAGTGAAAGATACTACAAGAAACATCGTTAAAATCGATGGTCAAATCGGCGGTTAGACTGTCGATAATGTTAAAAATCGACGGCGAAATGGACGGCGGAGGTGGTCGCTATTAAACTTGTCGATTTCTTAAAATTTTAATAAAATCGACAATATTTCTATCTATAATATGAGTTTGAAAATTTTACCTTCTTACTAAAATCGATAATGTTGTTGTCGATATTATTATATAAAATCGGCGTTTGTGTCGATATTTGATTCAATAAAATCGACAATATTTTCGTATATAATATGAGTTTGTGAATTTTACATGCTTAATAAAATCGACAACGTTTTTGTCGATATTTGATTCAATAAAATCGACACAATGGCCGTCGATTTAATTATTTAGATACCAACAAATCCTTTGTCTATATTTTGTTTTATTTGTCTATTTTAAATTTAAAAAGCGACAACGCTACCGTCGATTTTAATAGTTATATTTTTTTAATTATTTTTTCTATTTAAAAAATAATAAACAATTAATGCAAATAAACTTTTAAATATAGAAATAAAATTTATACAGAATATTAGATAACAAGACAAATAAACTTTTAAATATAAAAATAAAATTTATACTAAATATTAGATAATGAGCTTACAAACTTATCAAAATAATAAATAATCCTCTAACATAAAGACTCAAGACAAGATAAATAGCTAAACTTAAACTTATATTAGTTTAAATTGTAATCCACTAATAATACAAAATATTCAATGCTATTCAATCCACTAAACTTGACAAGTGAAGATTATAATTTATAATAACTCCCTTTTAGTTTAAATTACAATCCACTAATAATACAAAATATTCAACATTTAGTTATCCCCAATATAAACTTTTCCCCCACAATGGTGCTGATTGGTGAAGTAATAGTTGAAATTTACTCACGGATCCAACATCCAATAGCTCCACCTTTGGAAAGTAGGATTCTGCTCTCCATATGCATAGTAACAATTTAAGGCTTCGACAGTTCTAACCTAATGATGCAAATCATTATAATTGAAGATTGTGGAAATCAATATAGGGATCAAAAGGCAAAGAAGTATTCCATAAATGAAAAATTGCAAAGTACCCTTATTATCTAATATTATACTAAATATTAGATAATAAGTTTACAAACTTATCAAAATAATAATAAATAATCCTCTAACTTAAAGATTCAAGATAAATAATTAAACTCAAACTTATATTCGTCTAAATATGAGATACACATAGACATAGGAATATGCACATTACTATAAGTTTGTTGATACTTTATACAAGGGTTAGTAACATCACTACCACAAATGAACAAATCGAGAGAACAAAATGTATATACAGGCAATAATAGCCAATACCAATGGATTGAATTGTTGCAGATCAATATCCACAAGTGCCTTCTTCCTCAAGACTCCCTATTCTTTAAACTGAAGCTCAAAATTAACAAAAAGCCGGCGATGACAGCAAATGAGTGAATCACTAACACAAATATTTAGAAATGCAACATCGTTGCGCTTTCAAAAATGCTGCACCACCTACAAATACACATTATGACTATTAATTCGTCAGTAACATTTATTACAAAATTTCCAATTTTTTTCATGTTTCTTTCTTTGATGCTGTGATTAATTCTAGTTTTTTAATAAATCATATATGAGGATAAAAATGATTTGGTGGAACTACACCTAACCAAAATTTTGTAAGAGTAAGGGCTTCATGACTAAGTTTAAACTTTCACATGCTTTCTTGACATATGCTTTCTCAAAAATAAAACAAGGAACACTAATCTTTTGCTGCATCATATATGAGGATAATATGGATAATGCATCAAACCCTGCAAGGTATATTCAGAAGCTTAGAGAGATTTAAAATTATCATACTTTTAAGAATATGGGAGGAGTTATGAATTGGCCTTGAAGTACATTTTTCTAATTTTTCTCCTAATTTGTCATACATGAAAGTTTCCATTGATACACTTGTTGCCAATCGTTCACCAATTTGAATAACAGAAATTGATGTTGCACCCCAAAATAATTAGGTAAAGTTTACTACTCTAAACATCAAAGCCCAAGTTATTAAGATTTCTATTTTGGATTTTTTTTATTATTGTTTCATATCTTGCGCAAGTTACTTAGCTGGTAAAATATGATAGCTTATTTGATTTAATATTATTATAGAATTTACCATTATTCTTATCTTTTAAAATAATAAAAAATAAAAACTGAGAGATACATTGTTTTTGAAATATTTAGAAGTGCAACATATAAAGGTGATTCATTTTTAGAACAAATATAATACTTGAAATAATACAAAATCAATCTCATTCTTATGGTTTGATTATTTAAAAGACAATACCTAAAATTATCAGAGGCCATTCTTCAAGTGGCTTTAAAATTCAATTTTATTTACGTGAGAGGACACCGGGGAGACCATGCTTCTCAGCTCCTCTTACAGGTGACTGAAGAAGACCTGTCAATCCCTGTAAACAATGAAGTTAAGGATAACTTGCATTTACACAAGAAGAATTATGCTAACACAAACAGATCAAGAAGAACCAATAGTGGCACAAAAGAAAAATCCAACTAAACTGCATAAGTAAATTTCAATGTAATCATGTTAATTGCCATGCTAATCATGTTAATGGCACCCATCAAGTCAAGTGGGAGCAGAAGTAATCAAGCAGGGCTCGTTCGAAGTAGGAAGGCGAGCTGCAAAAAATTTAGTGTCCTGTTCCCTGGAAGGAAAATTATAGCTTTTGTTAACATATCCATCCACTGAAGGTTTCTCTTTGGACAACATGCAACACAATATTCTTATTGGATGCTATAACATGAAATGTAACTCGAATTATCATTGCGCCAAAGCAAGAAATACCTTGCATGCAGCTTTATTGAATTGGGAAGCAGCATCACTGATGGCATACACTGTGTTGCTTAAAAGACTAGAGGTGCCTTGGGCCATGCCCGTAACAAGTCCGGTGGGACTCTGAAGGTTATACCAATAGTGCTAAATCCATTAGTTAATTGAGTGTCTAAGATAATTGAAAACAAGTAAGGAAGCAGAATTTAAACTTTTACCTACATAATGCTCTTTGCAAGCACTGATAAGAAATCTCTGATGCCAAGACCAAAGCAGAAGTATGCCACCAGATGCTCCAGCAATAATCCTACAGAATTCTACACTGTTACACAAAATTCATGGAACGAAAAAATTCAATGAAAGATTCTACACAAGGTTATTGAAAACGGATGAAGCTTTCTATAAGGAAACCAGAAAACAAAAATTCGAAAATACACTCCAGAATTTTCCATGCCAAGCTAGATTCCACGTTAACAAAAACAAAATAAACAACAAATTAGTAAATCCAGAGCATAAATTTATCAAAACAAATGTCAAATCAAATAGGAATCCTACCAAATCATAGTGATTAGCAGAAAAGATGAAATTTTAATAAGTAAATCGAAATAAACAGAGCAATTAATATTATGAGCAATATTCATGAAGATTAATTAAATAATACACAGTACTTTCTTTACTTACTTGAAATCTGTAACTGAATCTAAAGTTAGAACTCTACCTTTTCCTAATACTAAGCAAGCAAATGATTTTTCTTTCTTTCTTTTAAATTTTGTTTTATTTAATCACATTGTAAAACTAATGTGTCAAACTAGTTGAGCTAAAGTAATGTGATGAATTGATTATGCTAATTAGGTTTAACAAACGCAAATTCAGAATTTCATCATGAAAATAGTAGATACAAAAATTGTAAAAATAAATATAATAATCAGAGAGAGATAGAGAGGAACTTACAAGAAGCTGCAACGACGACATGCTCTAGTGACGGACTCACAGCGACGGCGACCGGCAAAGACGTTGCAACGACGAGTCTGTAGAAGAAGAAAAACTTTTATGCAGATTCACAAATCACAATGAGAGAGAGAAAAATATTAGTATTTTTACTAGTAACATTACGGGAACATAAATCTTTTAAAAATACGTCGATGTTGGCAATATAGATTATGACACAAAAATTTATAATATTAAACTACTTTTACAAAAAGGTCGCAAAGGACAAAAATCCCTGGAGAGAGAACTTTTGCGTGGTCTAGAATTTAGAATAAATTCCCGTTGCAAGTATAGCTTCTAAACCAACAAAAGTCCTTTCTTACAAACGTTTGGTTGTCACAAGTAACAAACCCCTTTAAAATTGATAACCGAAGTATTTAAACCTCGGATCGTCTTCTCAAGGAACTGCAGGGAGGTATATTCTTATTATTGGTTATGAGTTTTGTAAATTGGGGTTTTGAAAGTAAGGAACAAGTAATTTAAATGACAAATAAAATAAATAAATAACTGTAAAATAAACTCTTGGCAAGGTATGAGAATTTGGAAGTCTTATCCTAGTTATCCTTATCAATGGTTATGAGAATTGAGTTTTAATCCCACTTAGTTAGCCTTTACTAAAGCAAAGGAAGGTCAAGTGGACCAATTAGTTTGATCCTTAGGTCCTAGTCAATTCCTAAGAAAGGACTAGAGTTATTGGAGTTTAATTCAATTGGTAAAAATAACAATTATCAGTCACGATGAGTTGACAACTCAAGAGTTACCAATTAATCAACCAAACTCAAAAGGAAGAAAATATAAAGTATTAATGTAAATAAAGAAAAGCAATCATAATTTTGAAATACCTCAAATTATATTAAATAGAAAATCAAATCTAAACATGAATGGTTCATAAGCCAATTTGGCAACAAAAGTAATTAAAGGAAAGCATTAAAGTATCTGGAAATAAAAGAGAAATATAAAGTAAAAGGAATATTGAACCTGATAAAGAGTTGGAATACTAAATTGAAATAATAAGAAATCCTAATCCTAAAACCTAAGAGAGAGGAGAGAACCTCTCTCTCTAAAAACTACATCTAAACTATGAAAAGTGAATTATTGGAGATCTCCCCTTTTGAATGGATGCATTCCCCCACTTTATAACCTCTAATCTGTGCCTTATGGACTTGGATCTGGGCCAAAAAGGAACTCAGAAATTGCTGGGAGCGTTTTCTGTAATTTCTGGTGCGTGGCGTCTGTCACGCGTCCGCGTGGGTCACGTGGTCGCGTCATCTGGAGTTTTCCTTGTCACGCGTTTGCTTAGGTCATGTGTCTGCGTCATCTGTGTTATGCTCATAGCGCGCGTCCGCGTCAGTCACGCGTTCGCGTTGCTGCCTTTTCGCGCTGGGCATGCGACCGCGTCGTCCATGCGTTCGCGTCGATGCCAGTTTCTTCAAAAACTCCATTTTGTGCTTTCCTTCCATTTTTGTATGTTTTCTTTCCATCCTTTAAGTCATTCCTGCCTTAGAAGATCTGAAACTTCTCAACACACAAATCACGGCATCGAATGGTAATAAAGGGTGATTAAAATGAATAATTTCAAAGCATAGGAAGCATGTTTTTCACATATATCACATAATAAGGAAGGAAAAGTAAAACCATGCAATTTACATGAATAAATGGGTGAAGGATTGAATAAATCTCTTGAATTGAGTACAATATATATCATAAAATATGGGTTTATCAACCTCCCCACACTTAAACAATAGCATGTCTTCATGCTAAGTCCAAGATAAAGAGTAAGGTAAGGTTAAAGTGGTGGAATCTCATGCAATGCAATCTATCCTAAATGCAACTATCTAAATGAATCATGCAATTCTAATTGTTATTCACTTGTATATAAAACTTACATGTAGTTAAATTAATTTACATTCTCAATGAATCATATATGCATAGCCAAACCCTAGATAATGTTAAAGCACTTTTACAATTGAGATGGGTAAAAATATTTTTCAAACTTTCAAGACAATTAACAATTTAAGCAGAGATATATGGTGATGAGCTATTGAAGCCTCACTGGATTTTGTGTTTACTCTCTAGTCACTCAGTGTTTATTGGGTTAATCACTCTATTCTTCTTTTTATCCTTACTTTCTATAACTTTGTTCTTCATCTAACCAATCAACAATTATAGAATACAGACATACAAAAATCATGAGGTCTTTTTCAAGGTTGTAATGGGGCCAAGGTAAAGGTAAGGGTATATGTATAAGGCTAAGTGAGCTAATAAGTGAATCCTTGATTAGTCTAAAATCTCACCTAACATACATATTTTGTAACTCCAAGTTTCTTAACCTATTTGCCCAACTTTTCTCACTTTGTATGGCAAGCTCATGCATTAACTTAAATTTTATCCCATGTGCATTGATTCTTTTTATTTTGCAATTGGAGAATTTTTTGTATTCCCTTAATTAATTAAATACCGAAAAAAAAATTAATGCACATGGTAATTCAATTGTTTTGATTTCACATGAGCACGCTTCCCAAATTTTTATTTTGAAACATCTTTTATTCTTTTTAACTTTCCACCTTTGTTTCTATCATCCATGTTCCCATAAAGTTCCCCACACTTAAACAATACACAATTTCTATCTTAAGCTAACCAAGGATTCAACTTGGGATTTTTTATTTTATTTTTCTGCTTAAGGCTAGTAATGTGGTTTATAGAACATGAGGGGATTTAAAAAGCTCAAGGGGGCTAACAAGGGTGATGTAAAAAGGTAGGCTAATTTGGGAGAGTGAGCAAATATTTTAAGCAATGGCCTCAATCATCTCTTAGTATGTATCTATATTCTATATTGGACATATAGATTAAAATAAAGCAAAGAACATCAGAATAAAAAGAAGGGCGAAACACACAGGAATAAAAATTATGGTTTGAATGTAACCATACAATTAAGCTCAAAACTCACAGGCTGTGTGTTCTCTAGCTCAAAAATCATATATCAGTTATACATGTCATGCAAGTAGAAATTAAGAGTTCTCATTATTCTCAATGTAAAAAAAATTTATTTGTTTTGGGTGGCTTTAAAGTTTTAGTGTTCCTCCTTGATGAAATGTTGTTAATTAACTAACACGTTATGCTGTATATACAAGGTGTGGATTGTTTTTGATTATGTTAAAGTCTCTAGTTTACTTTCTTTTTATTTTCAATTTAAACCAAACTATCATATGCTAAAAGGGGTAAACTATACTAATTAATCCACATATTCTATAACTAATAAGTTAGAATTGCAACTAAACTAAATGGCTAAAATATGAACTAAGGTGCAAAATGCAGAAATAAAGTAAAAATATCACAAAAGAACAATGTATAAGTACTGAAAAATAAAAATAAGAATAAAGATAAAAATACAGAAAAATAAGCAAAATAAAATAGAAAGAGTCTGTAGTGGTTCACCAAAAAGAAATACGCCAGAGATGGTGACCTCCCCACACTTAAAATAAAGCATCGTCCTCGATGCTCACTCAAGCTGGGTGTGAAGGAGTGTCATCACTGGAAGGATGGGCTGCTGGAGTCTCGGTGGTGGTCTGAGGATCTGCAGATTGGATGAGGGTAGGAGGATCTGACTGCTGTAGAGGAGGCTCTGACTGGATAGGAATCTCTGCATCTGCGGCCTGAATTTGCTGTGGCTCCTCCTGCTATGGTGCAGCCTGCTCTGGTCCTGCCTGTGTAGCCTGGGTAGGTGTCTCCTCCTTATGAGCGCTCGCCTCCGCCTCAGATGTGTCAGAAGGGGTGTCAGGCTCGGAGGGAATGTCGCCGCCGGATCGGATCATCAATTTGACATGCTCATAGCGTCGCTTGTTGCGATGCTCCATACGGTCCAAGCGGGCGAAGAGGTGATGCACCAAATGGTAAATAGGCTCAGGAGCAGCTGGGGGTGCAGTGGGTGGGGCTGGTGCAGCAGTGGAAGAAGAGGGGGCAGCTGAATGTGTGGCTATCTCATCAGAAGCAGTAAGGAATGGAGGTCTATAGCCTAAAGCCAGAAAGTTCCTGCTTTGAGGAATGATCTTCTTGCAGTCCACAGCAGGTGGCTTCTCATCAGCATCCTCCCAAGGCACGTCAGCTCGACGGCCTAGCTGGGTGACCAGGTAAGGGAAAGGGAGGGTGCCTCTGACATGGACCCTGGCCATATAGTGCCGGATGAAACGAGGTAGATACAGGTCCTTACCCTCCAGCACACACCATAGAAGGGTGATCATAGTGGCAGGCAGCTCTGTCTCATGAGTACTCGGCATAACAAAGTTGCTCAGGATCTGGTGCCAGAGCCGAGTTTCATCATTCAGATACATAAGCTTGATTCCTTTAGGCATTGTGGTGTTCTTACCCATGACCCATGGGACAGTAGGGTCAAGGGTTATCCTTTCCTTGACAGCATCCCAGTCGAATCTCAGAAACCTCATATCCTCTTCAACCTTTTGGTAACCGTCAGGCTGATCTGACTTAGGCTGAATGCGCAGAATATCCTCAATGGCCTCTTCAGTGACCAATATATGTTTCCCTCTGAGGTGCACTGTATCCAGGGAAGTCTTGAAATAATTGCAATAAAACTCTCTTACCCATGAAGCATTGACCTCAATCAAATGTCTCTCCAAGAAGAACCAGCCTCTTTGTTTGATCTTATCGGAGGTGTACTGCTGTAGTTCTTCTGGAATTTTCAAAGTCCTCTCCAGGTACAGATTTCTGTAGGTGGCAAACACGGGATACTTCAGCTCACGGTATCGGTTTGCAAACTTAATGGGATCATTGGCAGGGAGGAGCTGGTCAGCCTTCTCCTACGGGGTAAAGTGCTTTTCCCGCCAGGAGTCATCATGCATAATCTCCAGGAGAGACATAGAGGATTCACCTCTTTTCCGTTTGCCAGTTGTTGCCTTTCCTTTTCCTTTTCTTTGAGGGTCAGACATCCTGAAAAACAGAAATCTAGGATATAATAAAAGCAGGAAAACAAGTAGGCAAATAACAAGATAAGCACAAAGTGGCAAAGGAGCAGTAGAATTATGAAATGAGTTGAAGCAATGTATATTTTGGATTGTTTCGGAGGTGAAAATCTGAGATGAGAAATCACAATCCAAAATAATATATGAGTGGAATACTTGTTAATTAGGAGCAACAATAATCATGCCATGAGTTAAAAAGTGGAAAGAGTTAGTTTAAAAGCAGAGGGGGAAGTTAGAAAGTTAAAAGTGGTTAAACTTGAAAAAGAGGTTAGAAAGCTAAAATCAGTGAGTTAGTAAAAAGAAAATTAGAGTAAGTGGCATGATGATCGGTTTCTAAGTAACAAGAATTTCACAATTTTAAGCAACAGTCAACTCATATTCAAGCAAGGAAATCAAGTTGTTGATGATTCATATAGATATAGAAATAGCGAAAAGTGAAATCTAATCAACAATAATATGATTTATTAACCGGGAAAAACAGATGAATAGGAATGCTGGCCCGTGCATTCATGAATTGGTTTGGTAAAAGCTGAGGAGTGCCAAATTCAAATTGCCAAAACCAAAACATGAATGAATATCAAAATAATTTACAGAAAATTGGACAGTATTCCGGCTGAAATTGGATGTTTTCGGGTAATAAACAGCAGCAGAATAGTTCATATAAATTAAAGTAAAGCTGCAATTACATATACGGAATATGAATCATGAAAAAGCAGTGTAAAAAGCAGCATGAAACAGGAAAGAACAGCATATGAACAGTACTAACATCATAGCAACAGCAGAATTGCGAAAATGATAAAACAAGTAACAAGAACAGCGCAATTAATCAGGCCTAAATCCACTAACCACATCCTAACTACCTAACCACCTAGAATCCACTACAACATACATCTCTAACTATCCTAAATTTAAACATAAACTGAGAAATATGCAACTAACGACGTATGAAAGAAATGTGGTGTTCGGCGGAACCTGGTGGTTAGAGGCACAAGTATGGAATGAAGAGAGGTGGTGGGAGTGGGGTGGTGTTGGCGGCAGTGCAGCGGCGGCGGAGGGTGGCACGGCAGCGAACCTTGGTGGCAATTGGGGGGAGAGATATGGGGTCGGGAGTGGGTTGTGGTGTTCTGGTAGGGACGG
>NC_029792.2:115575270-115578940 GCF_000816755.2 Arachis ipaensis
CGCGGAAGGTGGTGGTGGTGGGAATGGGGGTAAGAAGAAGGTGTTGGGGGGAGGTGGCCAGTGGAGTGGGCTTTGGGGGGACTGGTGGCGTGGTCGCGGCTGGTGGGTCGGTGCTGGCACTGTGGGTGAGGATGGTGCGGCGGTTGGAGGTGGTTGGCTGGGAGTGGTGGTGGTTGGGGGTGGGTTGCAGAGAAGAAAGGAAGAAGAAGGGGAATGGGGGGGCGCGACGGGTAGGGTTTCGCGTCACTGGGGGTTAGTAAATTTGAATCCACACGAACGCGTGGGCACGCGGTCGCGTGGCTAGGGTGGACGGGGGGTTGACGCGATCGCGTGAGTGACGCGATCGCATGGAATTGGTAAAAGGGTGAATGACGCGGTCGCATGAGGCAGGCGACCGCGTCGCTGAAAATTGTGCTAAACGCACAATTCCAGCGTCGTTTCAGCGCAACTCTCTGTCTCCTTTGGGGTGTTGTGCAATCTACGCGACGCGAACGCGTCGCTCACGCTTTCGCGTGGGATGAGTTTTTGTGCAAGGGGTGCGTTCGCGTCGGGGACGCGGACGCGTGGGCCGTGTTGTGCTAAACGCACACCAGCCGCATGATTCCAGCCCAGATTTCTGGGCGTTGGATATTTATGCCGATTTCCAGGTCACGCGGCCGCGTGAATGACGCGGACGCGTATGAGGTGTTTTTCGCAACTGACGCGATCGCTTTAGCGATGCGGTCGCGTCGCACGCCTCTCTTTTTTTTTTTTTGAAATATATGCAAGTATGCAATTATGCAGTATGTAATGCTAATGCAAATGCTTACGAATACTATCCATTTTCAATGAAAATAAAACAATATAAAAATAAACAAAAACAAAATAAAATGGAAACAGGAACGATCATACCATGGTGGGTTGTCTCCCACCTAGCACTTTTAGTTAAAGTCCTTAAGTTGGACATTGGATGAGCTTCCTGTTATGGCGGCTTATGCTTAAATTCGTCCAGAAATCTCCACCAATGTTTGGAATGCCAACAGCCTCTGGGGTCCCAAATTAGGCATGTGAAGCCTTTGAGTAGCTTCAAACAGGTTTTCAGGCTCCCGGGGTGACGAATATCGGAATATTTTCCAAGATCCCAAACTTTGCTTTTAAATCCGCCTTCGTCTTGATCTATATTTTTTCATCCGGGCGGTTTAGAAATTAGATTCTCACCAAGAAGACCAAACGTTTTCCGAGATCCATTCAATTGAACATGATACCAATCCGTGCACTTCGAGTTGAAGCGTGGAACCTTATTGAACCTTGTGCACCAGCTCTGAGTACGAGCCATTTCCCTCTTACTCTTAAAGCCGCAGAGAGCTCTAAGCTGGCCATCTGTTTTAAGCAAACCATATTCAAGTGGAAAAATAAAGTTAAAGGTTAAGGATTGTACCCACTTGAAGCTTGTATTGGGTGGTAATGGCCTTGGGATAGGTGTTTCCAGTGGTTCTGTAAGTTCTACTCCCTTGTAATCTTCTGCGAATTCCTCCACTTCCTTGCAAACTTCTTCAAATGCAACCATGTCTTGATCAAAGTCTTCAACATCTTCCGCATCACTCAAGTCATAAGTTGGAGGTTGAGAAAAATCTACCTCGACATCATCTTCATATTCACTTGGATAAGGTTCTTCAATCTCAGAGAATTCGCTTGCGGATGCAAGTTCATTACTAGGAGAACTTGACTTGAG
This sequence comes from Arachis ipaensis, assembly GCF_000816755.2. Lineage (NCBI taxonomy): Eukaryota > Viridiplantae > Streptophyta > Magnoliopsida > Fabales > Fabaceae > Arachis > Arachis ipaensis. Next base: position 115,576,982 of record NC_029792.2, read on the forward strand.
ACTATCATCATCAAGAAAACGTGCGTCTTGGGTTATTCCGTCTAGTTCTTCATGAAATACCTGCTTTGGGGTTGTGCACTACCTTCCTTAGCATTAATTTTAACGTCCTTGACGGAATTTTTCACAACTCTGGATTCCCATGGAGGTTCAGCATCTCCTAAATCTTCAATCAGTACTTCTTCTTCTTGGATAATTTGAGCTTCCTCCAATTGTTCCAGAACAAAGTTATGCTCATTACTGCCCACTGGGATTTCTAGTGTCTCCTTCATGCTACGTTCGTCATTAGATTCTCCACATAAAGCTATTGGAGTTCCTTGAGGGTCTAAACGTCTAGAAGATAATTGATGTATTGCTTGCTCCAGCTGATGAAGGGTTATATGAAGTTGATCTACTGTTTCCTTGAGGCGAGCCTATGATTCTCGAGGTGATGGATTTGGACATGGTACATAGGGAAGTGGTGGTGTTTGGGAGTAATTGGATTGGAATTGGGGTAAATAAGGATCGTATGGTGGTGAATGGTGAAAATGAGCTTGTGAGTGTGGTGGTTCAAAGTTATGTTGAGAGGATGGTCTATAGGCGCAGGGTGGGGCTTGTTGGTAGTTACAAGGTTGTCCACCATATCTATTAGCTTGGTATGCATTATAAAGTGGTCCTCGTCTGTGATACTGTGGAGGGTGTTATTGCCTAAAGGGTTGATCAAGTCCTCGTGGCTCCATCCATCTTTGATTGTTCTGACCTTGATGCATGTTCCTGCTATAACTTTCGTTTCTTTCAACAATATTAGAACCAAACTCAAAGCGAGAGGGATGAGAATTCATAGTAGCTAAAAAAGTAAAAAGGGAAAAACAAAAACAAATAAACAAGTAAAAGAAAAATATTTACAATAACCAATAATAAGGCACACGTTTGCAGTTCCCCGGCAACGGCGCCATTTTGAAGAGAGAACTTTTACGTGGTCTAGAATTCAGAATAAATTCCCGTTGCAAGTATAGCTTCTAAACCAACAAAAGTCCTTTCTTACAAACGTTTGGTTGTCACAAGTAACAAACCCCTTTAAAATTGATAACCGAAGTATTTAAACCTCGGGTCGTCTTCTCAAGGAACTGCAAGGAGGTATGTTCTTATTATTGGTTATGAGTTTTGTAAATTGGGGTTTTGAAAGTAAGGAACAAGTAATTTAAATGACAAATAAAATAAATAAATAACTGTAAAATAAACTCTTGGCAAGGTATGAGAAATAAAGAGTTGGAATACTAAATTGAAATAATAAGAAATCCTAATCCTAAAACCTAAGAGAGAGGAGAGAACCTCTCTCTCTAAAAATTACATCTAAACTATGAAAAGTGAATTATTGGAGATCTCCCCTTTTGAATGGATGCATTCTCCCACTTTATAACCTCTAATTTGTGCCTTCTGGACTTGGATCTGGGCCAAAAAGGAACTCAGAAATCGCTGGGAGCGTTTTCTGTAATTTCTGGTGCGTGGCGTCTGTCACGCGTCCGCGTGGGTCATGCGGTCGCGTCATTTGGAGTTTTCCTTATCATGCGTTCGCTTAGGTCATGCGTCCGCGTCATCTGTGTTCTGCTCATAGCGCGCGTCCGTGTCAGTTACACGTTCGCGTCGCTGCCTTTTCGCGTTGGGCATGCGACCGCGTCGTCCATGCATTCGCGTCGATGCCAGTTTCTTCAAAAACTCCATTTTGTGCTTTCCTTCCATTTTTGTATGTTTTCTTTCCATCCTTTAAGTCATTCCTGCCTTAGAAGATTTGAAACTTCTCAACACACAAATCACGGCATCGAATGGTAATAAAGGGTGATTAAAATGAATAATTTCAAAGCATAGGAAGCATGTTTTTCACATATATCACATAATAAGGAAGGAAAAGTAAAACCATGCAATTTACATGAATAAGTGGGTGAAGGATTGAATAAATCTCTTGAATTGAGTACATTGAGTACA
>NC_029792.2:115579144-115606936 GCF_000816755.2 Arachis ipaensis
AAAGACTAGGATCTCGGTAGATAAAAAAAAAATAAATAATAAAATTTTTATTTATTATTTTCATATGAAAAAGTTTAATTTTTTACTAATAATTAATTTTAATATTTATTATCTAAAATTTAAAAGAATTTAACGTGTATACTTTTATATTTGATTAGGTGTTAAGTTTGTTACACAAATAAAAATAATTAAATTTTGTACTTTGTAACACCCTAACTTTTAGCACCTCATGATCGTACTAAAAACTCAGGCGTTACTTACCTCTAAACCTTTTCATTCTATACTATTTTTATTCAATATTGAGCCATCGCAAATACGAACCAAAACTTTCAACAAGAAAACGAAGAGTCGGTACTTTAAATCATTTAATCATAAAATTATATATATCCATGTAGCATTATATACATAGACTTACTCAAAGATCCTCAAATACAATTCCTACCCCTCTAAAAACTAAAAACAATAAATGACGAGAGAAAAATAAAATTAAGAACTCAACTCGTAAATATAATCTTCTATGCTCCTGTAGCTCCGCCACTAAACCTTCGCACCTGTAGCTGAAAGGGATGGAAATAGGGGGTAAGAACTGGCGAGTTCTTAGTAGGATCGGGGTGTAGAGTTATATTCATTTTATATATATTTGGTCCGCAATAACAGTCAACAAAGTATAATCCAATTCAATAATTATAGAACACAGAATCCAATCATAAGCACACACAATCATAGAAAACACAATTACAAACAAGTATGTGCAAACAAGTATGATGCATGTCTAGTCCTATACAGGCCATGAGCTCATGTGTCGGTTTGTTGCCCAATTCCTGACACTGGTCCTGAGATAAGCGTCTTGTACCGCCGTCCTTATCTCAGCCAACGTCCCCTCTATGAGCGTTACGTATTGTCGTCCTCATGGGGGAACCTTCCTTTTAGTCTCCAGTGAGCGTTACGCATCGCCGTCCTCACTGAGCTGTCCTTATAGTATCAAGTGAGCGTTATGCATCGTCGTCCTCGCTAGACACTTGGCACTTAGGTCTAACATCAATCAATTTCTTTTCAATCTTCGCTCTCTACTCTACTGCAGTAGAGATCCCTTTAATTAATACCTTCTTTTCTATCTGCTCTACTGTGACAGACGTTCATTAAAAAATTTTTCAGTCACTGCTCTCTGCACTTCTGTGGTAAAGATCCTTTCACTTAATACATCCTTCTCTTTTTGTTCTTTTTCTTTTAAAACCAAAATCAGCTCTTTGTGACATTCTCTAAAACCTTTTAAAACAATTTCACTTAAACCAATTCTTCTTTCAAAAGACAAAGGGAAACTATTTATTAGTTAAACTCGTCAGCAAGGCCTTTAGACTTTAGGGGAGCGACAACCAATCTCATTTTCTTGAGTTCATTATAAATTCTTAACAAATCATTGTTTTCTTAAACTGAATTTAATCAAATAAAGTTTTTAAATCAAATCAAAATCAAATCATATAAATTAGAAGTTCCGAACCAATTTCAAAACCAAAACCAATCCCAATTTCATCCTTAAAACTAATTCTTTAACTTTTTTCCAATACGTCACAAAACGAAATCATTCAATCAAAATTCAATTACTTTTAAAGTTCACTAAAACTCCTCCGAATGAAATTCTTAAGTCAAATTCAAAACATAAGCTCTTTTCATATTTAAATCACCTTAAAACATAATACTTTTTTTTTAAATAATTTAAAGTCGTAAAATAATTCTTTTCAAAATAAATCGAACTCAAAACATATACTTTTCTTAAATGAATTAAAATCGAAACATAAGTATTTTCTTAATAAATCAAACAATATAGCTTCTCAAATCCAACCTTTTTCTAAATAACATTTCAAACAAAGTCTTAAATTTTATAACAAAGTCTTGAACTTTGCCACCCTTCTCAGGTCCCATCCTAACTATTTCTCAAACTCTTTCAAATCATTTCCAATAAATCAAAATCATTTTTAATATCAAAATATTTATAAAATCAAACCAATTAAAAATCAAACCGCCTCCAAAATCAAACCATTGTCATATCTTAAATCATGTTATCAATTTATCAATTCATTTCTTATTAAATCTCAATATCATCATCAAATTTTACCAATTTTACTTGATCACCAACAACATTCCAGCCCCGAATTCATCAAAATAATTTGGTTCTTGACTACATTTAAACCGACCAAATCCTAAACTAATCACAAATATGAATATTTCACAAAATTTCAACATAAATTCAGTCAAATTCAATCAATAATCAATCACAACATCAATTCACTTATCCAATACCAATTTAACCAATGATAAATTACCAAAACCTACCTCCGTACGAAATCAAAATCAACAAAAACTCTAGAGAAGCTTTTTGATCAAGTTGTTGAAGAAGAAAATGCCAGAAATCATCTGTGCCTCCTAGAACTCCAATTGGCCGAACTCAAGGGGAAGGGGAGCGATGCCACCGTCAACTTCCACCGAACAAAAGTGACACAACACGTAGAGGAGGAACACTACAAAAAAATAAGGTTAAAACGGCGGTTATTTTTGGTAATTACGGCGGTTAGAACCACCATTATTACCGAAAATGGCGCCTCCAAGAAACGCCATTATCTGGGCGCCATTCTGGTTATTACGGCGGTTTTTTTAGGGTTAAAATGGCATTTTGTAACCGCCATTATTTCCGTATAAAACGGTGGTTTTTGAATTGTTTAAAATGGCGGCTATAACCGCCGTTTTTACCAGGATGTTATGGCATAATTTCTATTTAAAAAACCACCATTTTTACCATTATAACTGCCATTTTACCAGGTTATAATGGTATCTTTTGTGTTTAAAATGGCAATTTCTAACCGCCGTTTTTACCAGGTTATAATGGCATTATTTTCGTTTAAAATGGCAGTTTTTAACCGCCATTTTTACCAGCGTATAATGGCATTGTTTTCATTTAAATTAAGGGTTTCTAACCGCCGTTTGTACCTAATTATGATGATAATTTTATGCTTTTTAAAATAAGATTGAAACCACCGATTTAAAGTGATATTTTCGAAACTCACTTAAAAATCTCGTAATAACCAAAAGGCATAGCCATAAATCAAACATCATAACATGATTTTTAATTCATACATGATCCAAAAGTCATAATCCAAGTCATAATTGAAATGTCATAATCCAAAAATAAAGTATCAAAGTAACATTTTTTAATAATACGTCTTAACATATAATTCTTAATATACTCCTTAATATACGTCTAAACATATCAAGCAAGGTCATGCTTCCTTGTTGCTTGCTCCAGAAGACCTACTTCCTAACTCTTTTAGTGATGAAATCTCACTCTCCTAATCCAATACCTACAACAAAAATATAATTATTATGAGTGCAAGAAATGCAAGAAAAAGGAATATATTAATAATTAGTGGATATTTATGAATTTGAATTCATCTAAAAAAAATTCACATATAAGAGCAAATTAAATATGAGAAAGATTTCAAACACTCATCATACACATTAAATTAAAAAAAAATCATATGCTAATTAATTCTGATCTCTGAAGAAAATTCATATGCTTCATCACTGTGAGATAACCTTCTTATTCATTAATCAACAATTAAATAAGCAAACTAACTCATCATCCATGCATGCAAACCACTCCCTATATTTTCATGCCCAACAAGCATCAATATTGCTGAGAATTTTTTGTTACTGAGCACAAGCTAGTGCAGAAATCATGGTTTTAAATTGAAGTTACACCTATCATTGTTGTAATACTTTTTGTATCAACATTATTTCCAAGCATTACAACTGCAAGGAGAATAAAGCAAAGGAAAAAAAAGAGGATAATTGTATTTGTACCTGTGAAACTTGTTGAGTAGGGAACATTCCAGCCAATTGTATTGGAATTTTACCTCCTCCCTTAGAAACAATATAGGAGACTAGCGCTTGCAATTGTGCTTTAATGGTATCCAACTCTTCTTGCACATTTGCACCACAATTAGATGATGTGCCAGCATCATTTGAAGAACCTAAATTCATTTGACTAATCCTTGTAGTGTTGTTCTTGAAAGCAACTGTTGGAACAACTCCCATACCTAAACCTCGAACACGACCAGGGTGCTCTTTCCCAAAAACTACTCCAAGAGCATCAAGAGGAGAATTAACAGTTGATTCCATCGGTTGTTGGTTGCTATGTACTTCAATCTTCTCTTACATATATAAAAAGAAAAGGAAAGAATAAAAAAATAGTATTATCTTATAAAAAAGAAAGAAAAAGAAATACAAACAAGTTACTTATTGCACTTTAGTCTTACCGCTATTTCTTTAGCCTTTTCATTAACATAACTTCTATCTATTTTCTTGTGAGTGATGTCCCACATTTGAACCCTACTAACTTCTATTCCCATCTCTTCCGTCTAAAATTTAAGAAAAGTAGAAAGACTTGATAAAAAAATAGCAGCCTCAATCATGTATATATCATTCATCTAATTATTATTTGAGATAGATTAGATATGCAGAAAATTAAGAGATGATGAATGCATTATATTTGAGATAGATTAGATATGCATGCATTAATTGATTACCAATTCAGCCCTTCTTCTTGCAATTGATTTAGCACCTGAAGTATGAGGAATTATTTGTTTTTGCCGAATTTCTTGATTCCTCTTACAAAGTTTCTGCAAGTTAAATTTGGACACAATTAAATAGTAGGGTCGATTCACATTTTTGAAAGATCGAATGTAATAAATTACTTTGATTAGATATTAAAAGTATAATTTATAGACTAGATATTATTACATTAGTTTGTTTAGTTAATAATGGGAAACCGAAGTGAATACACACGAACAACTATGATAACAACCACTCTTCAATTGCAGAGGGCAACTAGCATAGAATATAGATGAGTTTAGAGCAGTTATTGGATGCATCAAATGAAAAGGATAGCATTTATAGAAGAATTATTTGTACGAGCTTACAGTTCATGATTACATTTGCATGAAAGATGACTCCATAAAAATACTAAACTATGTAAATTTATAGCAATATTCACTTCTGCATATTAACCGCAAGAACCATCATCTTTCAAAACTGACTTAAATAGGGTAAAAATGTGCACTAACCACAGCAATTTAGGACTAAAATAAACAGAGACTGTACCACTATTTAAGACTGCCCCGCAGCCAATAGTTCATTTGTAAAAATAAAGATCAGAACCTCTGGCAACTCTAGAGACTCCCAGAAATCAAAATCACTCTTCAACAACATTGACTAGTTCATATTCAATTATATATATTCCAAAGGCTGTAAAAAAGGACAACATTTAACTAGGAGAGTAAGTACTTACTTGAGTTTCAGGCTTCAAATGATATTCTACGAATAAAGCCCATTGATCAGGAGCAATATCTTCTGGTGCATTATTTATGATCTCGGTTTTACTTAACCTCGGATCATAAAAATAATTCCAAAGCTTTATCCTATGTTCCCTCCATTTTTCGCCAAGCGATTGGAGCAAAAATCGTTTGGCCAAGTTATCACTCACTTTGAAGCAAAATCGAGCCTTCAATATTATAACAAAGAATATATATTAACCAGCAAATATAATTAAATAATGGCGAAGAAATAAGCTTTAGAGTTTGAGTAATCTTCTTACTAGGAAAAAAATATTCCATTGATTTTCAAAAAAGCTTGCTAGAATGTCTGACCACTTTTCAAAACTGATTGGAAATGCTACACAATCATCTGGCCATAAATCTTTTCTTATATCCATTTCTTTAAGATCCTTACGAGCTTTGAGATTATCCTTTAACCTTCCAGTCTCATTGAGCAAAGTGTATAACACATTGTCGCAAACATTCTTTTCAATATGCATAACATCTAGATTGTGGCGCAATAAGTTAGACTCCTAATAAGGAAAATAAAAAAAAATATGCTTTTCTTCCTCCACATCCCCGATTCATCTTCTTCTTCAACAACTTTTCGTCGAGACCTCTTACCTTTACTTGCCTGTAGTTCCTTCCCAAATGAAACATTGATGCTTTCAAGTTGTTCCAATATTTCTGACCCTATTAGTGCTGCTAGAGAATCCCTCAACTCAACTTTTCCATTAAATTTTGCACGACTTAGCCTAAACTTATGACCCCTTTCTAAGAAACGGCGATGTCCCAAAAAACACCATTTTCCACCATGCTTTAATCTATATGAATTAGTGTTGAAGTTACATGTGGGACAAGCATATTTACTGTGTACGTTCCACCCAGATAAGTTACCAAGGTCTGGAAAATCACTAATTGTCCACATTAATGCTGCTCGCAATGTAAACATTTCATTCTTGAACCTATCTAATGTTTGAACACCATCATGTCACAACTCTTTTAACTCTTTGATAAGAGGTTGTAAGTATACGTCTATGTTGTTCTCCGGCATTTTCTCTCCGGGAATAATCATTGACAAGATAAGTGATGTTGGCTTCATGCACTCCCATGGAGGTCGATTGTATGGAATAAGCACCACTGGCCAAACGCTATAGTTTGTACGCAAAGCTCCAAAAGGGTTGAATCCATCAGCTGCAAGACCAAGACGTACATTTCGAGGATCTTCAGCAAACTTATCATGAAGTAAATCGAATATCTTCCAAGCTTCATAATCCTGCGGATGCCTCATCTTAGAATCTTTCTTTTCTGCCGAAACATGCCATCGCATTGATTGTGCAGTCTTAGAACACATGAATAATCGTTGAAGTCTCGGTTTTAGTGGAAAGTATCGCAAGAACTTTGCCGGTTTCTGCTTTTTAGCATCGCTCAAATTAGATGTCTTGCATATTTTGCATTCTTGCAAATCTTCATCCTCCCCCTAATATAACATGCAATCATTAGGGCAAGCAGGTATCTTGGTATAATTAAGCCCTAGTTTGTTTATGGTTTTCTTTTATTAACTTGAGGATTTTGGTCATGGCTTTGTCGCTTATTCTGTACAAGCACTTTATGTGATATAGACTAATCAAGAAAGACAATTTTGAATACTTTGTGCACCCTTCATACAATTGCTCATTACCATCTTCCAACAACTTGTAAAATTCTACATTGTCTCCATTGTGCTCTTCATTTTCTGCATCTTCTATGTTGTCTTCATCTCCATCTCCATCTTCTATGTTGTCTTCATCTCCATCTCCATCTTCATTCAAGTCAGGTCCAGCAACTCCAAACGCGTCATTGAGCATTGTTACCATTGGATGTTGAGATATCGAATCATCTTGTACAATTTGACTAGTTTGATGAGCTTGTGACCCAACTCCAACTGCTTCTTCACCATGCCAATACCAAACTTTATAGTTTTCTGGAAATGGCTTGACTATTAAATGTTCAAAAACTTTCTCTCTTGTTTGTCACTTGCCAAAACCACACACCGGACAAGGGCATTTAATCTGACGACCCCGAGAGATCGATGCTCAAAAGCGAAATCCAAAAACTTGTTTAGACTATCTTTATACTCGTGCGTATTTCGTGGTTTTCCAATCCATAACTTATCGATTGACATGACTAAGAGGGACTACAAATAGGAATATTAAAAAATCTATTCATTAAAAATCTCTCTCTCTCTCTCATATTAACTAGGCAACTAACTAGTGTATATCAGCAGGCGCTACTATTAAAAAAAAATTTTTGTATGTGCAAATTAGATATCAAACAAATACTTAAATAGTATTCTAAAAGAAATTATAAAAAAAATTATAATTACCTCTTTCAAATGATAATTTTGTGGCTGTAACAATGGCTTTGTAAACTTTTCCTTCTCAAATAGTTGTATATATGCAAATTAATTTTTTTCTACAAGATAAAAAGAAACAAAAAAATAAATAGAGCAAATATATTATTCTCAAATTCGTATAAAACTCATATTATATTAACTAACTAACTAAAAAAAAGAGCAAAACAATAACAATAACAACAATAATAATAATAAATAATTCTATATTTTCTTCTATTTTTTTTCTCTTATTTTCTTTCTTTTTATTTTCTTTCTTTCCATCTTCTTTTTATATGCAAATAGTGTTAACAACTTCTTTTTTCCTCCTATCATTATTTCCAGAAATTTTTGTTTATTTTGGGGGAGGCTGGAAGAAATTTTTTTTGCCAGAATGGTTTCAAGTTTTGAAAGTAGTTCTTTTTAGACATGGAAACTAGTTGATTATGGAGTTGTTATCCAAACGCTTTCCGGTTTTCTTTAGACCTTTCTTTATATTGGGACTATTTTATGGGCCTTCATCTTTATTCTTTGCTTCATAATAATACGAACACTTTTATTAGATTAGATTTTTATTGAAGTTACGAATCTCAAGAAATCAAACTCGAAACGTTCGGGGGTTCATGGTTTCTTCCTTTCTCTCTCTCGGTTATATTTTCTTTTCCTCATCCAAATGAACTTTGAATGGCTGTTTTGATTATTAATATGAAAAATTATTGGTTAAATGACATGTGGGGGGTTGGGTGTCGCAATATAAGGCTGTTGAGTCAGCAATTTAAGTTATAAATATCTTAAACGGATAATTATGAAAGCTGGATATTTTAAAACACAAGTAATAATATATATAGGGATAAATATATATGAGTTACTAATATAAATGACATTAATAACATAATGATAAAAGATATACGATAAAGCATTACCAAAGCTAAACTCACCGAAGAGTACCAATATTTACTCATATCGGTGAATTTTAAACTCGATAATAATAATATTAACTAAACTTTATTTTAATCAAAGCAAATAAGAAATGAAATATTTTCTCTCAATTTTAATAAGAGAGTGTCATGTGACACATTTTAGTTATTAAATTAGTTAGTAATATATAAATAATATAGCTATATTTTAATTTTAATATTTTAATTTTAATTTGAATGTAATTAGAGAATGCCATGTTGTATATTTTAATTGTCAAATTCGCAATAATCATTGATAATAATATATAGGGATAAGTACTGTTTTGGTACCTAATGTTTAGGATCAAAATCAAAATAGTTCCTAACCTAATTTTTTATTTAAAATCGTCCCTAATGTTTTATTTGGCATTAAAATCATCCTTTCTAATAAATATTTTTCTAAATGACAAACATACCCTTTTTCCTTTTTCAGTTTCGCGCGAAACTCTTCATATCTTCATTTGTATCTAAACCCTCAACATTAACCAAAATATTTTAGAAACCAATGTGAGTGCTTCATGCCCTAACCCAGAATCGAAAACGACGGAGGCTGTTCTTGGAGAGAAGAGAGCGAGTGAGTTCGATTTGCTAGAAGGAAGGGTCTTGAATAGTCAGCGAGGCAGTATTTGCAGGGTTGGCATAGGTATGATTTCTCTTCTTATATTGACTATGGTATCTCTTCTCCTAGTAGTTAGTTTCGGATTTGATGGTTTAGGTTTTGGTTTTTGTTGATGATTGAATGGAGACCAAATGTGTTTGTAGTAAGACTAGGGATTAATATCTCCATGAAATAGGGATGTATGTGTATGTTTTTTCCTTTTGTAATTTGGTAATGTGTTCTGATAATTATTTACTGATAGGGTGGTGGAGAAGATGATGGAATATTTTAAGCTGAAAGTTTACCATGGAGGATGGTTTAGTTATCATAAAGGGCTATTAAAATATGTGGGAGGACAAACAACAGTTATAGAAGATATTGATTGTGATCGGTGGTCCCTATTTTAAGCTTATACAGAGTTAAAGAAGTTTGGTTACGTTGAAGAGGACGATGTGTTTCTTGATGCTGGCTATATTAATGTTGGGGAGGATCAAGGGATTGTTGATAAAGGTGAGGGATAAGAGCAGGTGGTGTATACTAGAGAACAGGCTGAGTATGGTTAAGAAGGTGACAATGTGGCTGATATAGTCGATAGACCTAATGAGGCAGGACAAAACCAACCTGAACCAAGTGCTGATGTTACTGGGGCAGAGTCTAGGGATAGTGATGAGGATGATAATCACGAAGCTGAGTTTGCTAATGTTGGTGGATGTGATAGTAATAGTCTCGATTCGGAGTATAAACCATCTGAAGAGGAAGATGACAGTACAGATGATTTGCACTTCACCGATAGTGAAGATGAGCTTGATCCTGATATTAGTGGGTTTGAGGGTGTGAATGTCATGATTGATAAATGTAGGGTTGTAAAAAAGAAATGTATGGCAACTGAGAATTTTAAAAATGATGAAGGAGCAGAAATTGATGAATTAGAATTGGACCACGAGGTTGGAGTTAGGGCCAACGAGGATGGTGAAAATGACGGGTTAGATTCAGATAATGAGGGATTGAGGTATCCATTTCATAGGGCACAAAAAGACATGAAGCAATACAAGTGAGAAATCAAGACACTATATGCATCTCGGAAGGAACTCAAGGACACTGTCACTACATACGCTGTGCAGACTACAAGAGCAATTACATTCAAAAAGTGTGATCTTAAGAGGGTAAGGGTAGTTTGTTCTGGTGAGTGTCCTTTTTGGTTGTATGCTGTGAAAATGGGAGAAGAGGATACTTGGTAGCTTCAAAGCATGAATTTGAATCACACATGTACACAAGCACACATGGTGGGGATTTTATACTCCAAATGGCTTGGCAAGGCATTTAAGAAGAATGTTGAATCAAATACCAAGGTAAAGATAAAGGAGTTGGTTTCCAAGGCTCAAAAAAAGTGGAACTTGACTGTAACTAACCAATGGCAACTAGGACAAAGCAGAATGCATTGAATGAAATTCAGGGAACATTCAGAGAGCAATATAAGAGGATATATGACTATGAACATGAGCTGTTGAGGGCAAATCTAGGCTCCTCTGTCCATGTACAAGTGCAAAGGTCCCCTGATTTTGCTAATGAAGTGTAAGCATCATCCATGACACATTATTGCATCTTCCAAAGGATATATGTGTGCTTGGAAGCATGCAAGTAGAGCTTTCAACATTGCAGGTCATTCATTGGTCTTGATGGATGCTTTTTTAAGACATCTCAGGGTGGACAACTGCTTACTGTAATAGGGTGGGATCCGAATGACCAAATACTATCTATTGCATATGCGATTGTAGAGGCTGAGACTAAGGACTCATGAACTTGGTTCTTGAATCATCTTGCATCTGACTTTGGGATTGAGAAGATGGGAAGATCCACATTCATGTCTGACCAACAGAAAGTAAGTCCAGTTCGCTAATGGCATCTGCACATTTAGATTGTTCATTACAAAACATTATGATTTTAAATATGAAGTGTGACTAACTATATGAACAAAAATATCACCTGTGTATGCTTTGTTGCCAGCATTTCAGGATGTAATACCAGGTGTGGACAACTGATTCTGTGTGAGACACTTATACAACAACTTTAGAAAAAGGTTTCCAGGTTTACATTTAAAGCAAAAAATGTGGAAGTGTGCTAAGGTGACCCACTGGAAAGAATGAGAGAAGTACATGGCAGACCTCAAAGCTGTGAATCAGGAAGCTTTTCGGTACTTAATTGCTATTACACCTAGATATTGGTCTAGATCTAGGTTCACATTTCATTCTAAAGTAGATACAATAGTTAACAACATGTTTGAGAACTTTAATTCTGCTATAGTAGATGTTAGAGAGAAGCCTATAGTTACAATGTTGGAGAAGATCAGAGTTAAATTAATAACTAGGTGGGCACAAAATAGAAAACTAGTTCAGAACTATTCAGGGACAATCTTACCTAGGATTAGAATGAGGTTAGAAAGAAGGTCTAGGTCAGTTGGGGACTGGCAACCATATTGGTCTGCAGCTAAAAAATATGAGGTTGTTAATGATTTAGAAAAGTTTGTTGTGGACATAGGTACTCAAGAGTGTTCATGTAGAAGGTGGCAGATGAGTGGCATACCTTGTGTGCATGCTGTTAGTTGCATCAAATTCAAGGGGCTTGACTTGGAAGCTTTTGTGGCCGACTGCTATAAGAAAGAAGCATATTTGAAGTGCTACAAGTCAGTCATCCACCCATCAAATGGACCTGATCTTTGGGAGAGGACAGATTATGGTGATGTTATGCCACCACCGTATAGAAGGCCTAGTCACCGACCAGTAAAAAATAGATGAATAGCTGCTAGGGAGGAAGAACAAAGCAGTTGCACTCACTTGTCAAGGAGGGGGTAGATCTAAAGATGCTCAATATGTGGTTCAGTTGGACACAAGAAAGGGAGATGTCCTAAGCCTATTAAAGAGGTATGATGATTTTTTTTTATTTTCTTTACAGCTTGTCTGATGTTTATCCTAAGCCTAATAGTTATCCACTTAATTTGCATATGTTTATTAGGCCCAACAATCAAAGAAGCCTAACAAAGGGAAGAAGAAGAATTCACGCACCAACTCACATCCTCCAGCTGCCAAGGGAGGAAGGAAGACTACATCTTCACATTCCATTGCTAAAATAGGTGTCAAGAGAAAAACTACTTCAGTAACACAACCATTATCTTCAACCCAGTCTAACTCTGCAACACAGCCCAAAAGGCCTAGAGACAGGCCCAAGGGAACCACTAAGCCTAACTGTTTAGCCCAAGAAGTACCACAGCCCAAGAAGCACCCCAGCCCAAAAAGTTCAGCACCTTTTTCATCCTCAACACAGCCAAACACCACATCCCTTTTAGCATCTCAGTCAATCCTTTCCACATCTTCAACACAGCCACCAGTCCAACATAAACATACAGTGAGACAGACTTCACGCCAACCAGTTGGACAATTCTCTATCAAGAATTCTAGAGCACCTCATGTTTCTCCATAGAAACTGAGGTTGATGACAAAGTTGCCTCCAAGAAAATGGGAATTACTTTAGGAAATTTGGACAATTAGGACATATTTTGGTATTTAGATAAAATACATGTGTTCTTATTTTGAGTTAAGTTAGTATTAAATTTTAGTAATGTCATGCAGGTGCTGTTAACTTGATTTGATTCTGGACTATTTGCATGTTGGTTATATTTTGGTTATGAGTAACTCAATGTTGTTCTGCATTATTGGCTTGGACCATTTACCCTATTGGGATTTAGTTGTTTGTAAAAAACTATCTTTATTATCTATGTTATTCTAATGTTTACTATGTTAATGTTACTTAATTTGTTGTTTATAATTTTGTTATGGAATTGTTCATTTATCAGTAGCAGACTTATAATAGGGAAATTACGCAAAACACAATAATGGAACCCATCTAATTGCCAAACTGAAATTCTAATCTCATTTTAGAAGTCAACCATTATTACATAATTGTCATTCATACATATTTGAAATAGATTCAGCTTAACTAAACTAGGGTACCTATTTAAATAATAAATCCTAACCCAATTTACCCATCTAATTCCAAGCACACACTGAAAATAATAAAATTCCCATGGAATTCTAAACAAAAACAACATGCTCCAACACACTGTTCAGACAAGATTCAATGGAATTACACACGGTTGTCTTTCTTTAGAAAAATTCTACAACAGCAAATAAATAAACCCAACCCACCTAATAAACCCTAACAGCAACGACCTTCAGCTTTCATTTTGCAACTTTCATTCTTGATTTCAGCGAAGAAACCTTTCTCCTTATTCTTGCAATTTCTGAGTGTTCGACTTCTGCCTCTGAGTCTTCTCAATGAAAGAAATTGTACCCTTTTTGAAGCTACACATACCCACTGTTATCACTCTTCAATCCATCACATAAACGACTCAATTGAAAAGAAAACAACAAACCTCAAAATAGACACAACCCCAGAATCTGCGACTAGGGTTCTCCTTTGTCCCTGAAGTTTGGAAAACAAGCCTCTCACCATGGGAGCAAAGTAGCGGCCTGCTATGAGAGGAAGATCGGCTTCGAGAAGAGGTTGAGCTTTGGGAAGCCATGGAATTCTCTCTCCAAGAGATTCACGATGGTGGAGTCTGCGATAGTGGATTTCACATAACTTTACCCCTTTTCTTTTTTCAATTACTTATTTATAATATTTTTTTTACCGTCATAACTGCCAGTAACAAACAAAAGCGCATTTTTGTTCAAAAAAATTAGAAAGAATGATTTTAATACAAAATAAAATATTAGGGACGATTTTAAATCGAAAACTAAGTTAGGGACGATTTTGATTTTGACCCTAAACGTTAGAGACCAAAACAATACTTATCTGTAACATATAAGAGTGATAGAGTGAGTGAATGAATGAGAGAGATAGAGAAAAGAAGAGAGAAGAAAGGAGAACTCTTTAATTTTGGAGGAAAAGATTTGATTTAAATTGTAATGAGAAAGTGACATGTGGCACATTTTGGTTGTAAAATTAGTAATATATAATAGAATAATAGATAATAGATATAATAGACTAGTCATTTTTTCTCTTTATATATGTATATATATTAAAAGTGAGAAATGTCGGGGTCATCAAGAATTTATTGTTTTTAGTCATCACTTAGTCATCAACTCAATTCTTTTAGTATAATTTCTTTAGTCTAGTAATCCAATAACATATTGTATCATATACTTTTAAATATTGATGGCTAACTGATTGTCAAAAATAATAAATTCTTATGGGCCTCTAATATTCCTCGTTAAAAGTATTAACCCACTATCAAATTCAATAATTTCTTGAGAGCACAATTTTTTTTTAACCGGGTCTGATACCATATGGTATTGATTTGAGGCCGAGATTTGCATGTGGAGATAGAATCAGTGTAAACCCCGGATAATTAATAAATAGTTAGATAATAAATTAATTATTATTTAAAAAATTAGAAAATTAAATTGTATAGTTTAATGAGGTCGAAATAATTAAAATATGAAATTTGACACTAATTTAAAAAATTTTGGCCTAAAACTGAACCAACGGACCAAACCGATCGAACCGGACCTAAAGCCCATTATATAAAACCAAACTCAGCCTTTTCCTCCCATTTAACACACACAGACGCAGTAGGGGAAGGGGGAAAACGTGGAACCCTAAACCCTTTTCACCCTCTTGTAACTTTTAATCCGAAGCTCCGATTGATGAGCCGTCAGTGGCCACGCATTCGTCTCGGAATTCTCAAGAAAACCCACTGAACAATTTAGTAAGGAATTTGAGATTTTGTGTCCAATTCTCCCCCTCTTCAATTCGTAATTTTTGGGTTTTGGATGTTGAGGGTTTTGATGTTTTGATGGTTTAGGTGAACTTTAGCGGTGTGTAATTACCGAATTTTGTCTATTTGACTCATGGATAATGGTAAGAAAACCCTAACCCTTTTGAATTGGTGACTTAGTGAGCTCAATGTTGATTATTATGATATTGTATGAATTAGATTATGTATCTTGTTAAATTGGAGTTCAATTGGTGGATTGAAACGAAATTCTAGTAGTTGAACTTGTGGAATTGGCATTTAGAAACTTGAAGCTTGTGAAACAAGAGGTTTTTGAAGTATTCCAAGCTTAGGGAAGAATCGACCAAGGTATGTTTTTGGTTTCTCGTAAATAATATATAATGTAACGTAAAAACTTAGGCTAGATAACCATAGGATGGCTTGAATTATGTGAGATTGTTAAGGTTTAGTGATTGATGGATATGTTGAGTTTAATTATGAAAATGTGTGGTAATTGATGATTGTAGTGATTGATGAGGAATGATGAATGTTTATGAAATGTATTATCAGTTATTGATGAATTATGTTGTTGATGACTATTGAGGGTTGGGTGGAAATTTATAAAATTGAGTATTGGAATGTTGTGAAAGGAATGAAATGGTTAGAGAATTGCTTTGAGTGTATTTGAAGTTATTTTAAGGTGTGAACTTCTGTTTTGAAATTGAGAATCTGGAAAATAGTGATTTTGAACTCTTTTGGTAAAAATGGATTATTAACAAACTTCGATGGACCATAGCTTGAGCCTCAAATTCTGGATTTGAGTGAAATTTATTTCAAATTAAAGATAATTTCAAGATCTTTAAAACGGTTTAAAGTTTGTGAAACTTGAAGTTTTGTAGAGGAAGTTATGAACCTCGGATGTTAGGTATAGAAAACTGGATTTTATGAGCAGCTTTTTGAGAAAAAGGAGGATTCGCGTACGCGAACATGCACACGTGACACGAGATTCATTCACTGTCTTGAATTTCATGCACGCATACATGATCTCTCATACGCGGACCTGAAAATTGGGATGCTCGCGTACGCAAGCAGTACACGCGATGCGAGCCCTCTGTTTTAGCCAAAAATAAAAATTTTGAATGTTTAACCAATTCTCTAGCCTTTCAAACCTCTTTTACACTTGTTTTAGGTCTGTTAGTGAGTCTTTAAGCCTTAGAATGAGGATGAGTGTGTTAAATAAATTGAAGAGGATACTTAGAAGGGTTTTGCGAAGTATTAACTGAATTAGTGAGGCGTGCGTAACGGTGAATGAGAGGAGATTGATGAGGATGATGGAAGTAATAAATGATTTGTAATTGGATGAGATATATGTAACCCCTGGGTAAGAGGTAGTAACATTGTCCACTTGCTCTGAGAAAGAGATGAGGAAGAAGAATGTTGAGAATCGAGTTTGATTATGAAATTGAAGGAATATGATAAACGAGGCATGAATGAGGATGATTGATGATGAGTATGTTTGTGTTTTCTCTCAAGTTGAAAGGGTGATAGGGCACCTATTCCTTCTAATGGTGACAGGACATATATTCCCTCTAATGGATAGTCAATGTGCTAAGATATTTATGTACAACAGAAAGACAATGTCCGGGTTAGCTACGGACATGTCAAGTTGGCTGGATAACCAAAAAATGAGCTCGTTAGCCATAGGACATGCATACATCATATGCATTTATTTGTTTTGTTTGGATATGCCTTACTTGGGTTTGCCTATTTGATTATCTCCGCTTAATTGCTATACGCTCTATCTGCTGTAACTGCATTCTATCTGTGATTTCTTTGTCTGTATTATTTGTCTATGTAACTCAGATCCCCCTTGTCTGGAAGAGGAGTGACGATGGTTGTTTCACCAGAGTTTAAAGGGTTGGAGGAGAGTAAGAATTGAGGGGTTAAGTTATAATTAGACTAGAACCTAAATATCGTAGATAGCTCACCTGGTTTTTGGTTTAAAGTATAACTCTAAGTTTTAAATCTGAGTGTCAGAGTTCTAGGATTGTCTCTGGCTTTTGTGACCTTTTATATTAACTATGTGGGCACCTTTACCATACTGAGAACCTCCGATTCTCATTTTATAAAAATGTTGTTGTTTTCAGATGTAGGACGCGAAGCACCGAACTGAGCATTCTGGAGATTCTTAGAAGTGAAGAACTATCTTGGGATTTGATGGTTGTATTTGGTTTATTTTTATATATGTAATAGATTCTCCACCTTGCATTTTGTATTTGGTCCCTCCTAGAGGTTGATTTGGAGAAATAAGAATTATATTTATCTTTTGGTTTATTTTTTAGTTATTTGTGTATATATATATATGGGAGAGACATTAGAATTTTTTTTTTTTGGGGATAAAATCTAAACGCTACTGGAAACAATAAAAAACAATAAGAAATAATAACAATAAGAAAAATGCGAACGAAGGTGAGAACGACACAAACGAGAAAGAAAAAAAAAAGATTAAACAAGAAAATAAGCACAATGAGTGAAAGAGACAAAGCAGAACACACAGCAACAGAGACCGAACCAAGATTTTTTTTTGTACGGAATAAGAAGAATAAATATAGATTAATAAGAATTAATTTAATATCTGATGTGTACGACATTCTCGGAACTAAAACCGACCTATAATCTCGGCCGCAGTATCTTCAGGCTGAGTCAGCCTCATCTTCTAAGGATGGCCCATAACAACAGAATCTACTAAACTGAATGGGCGGTAACTCCTCTCAACAGAAAGATACTAATAACAACTCTAGACCGTAAACATCGGGGCCACTCCACCCTACTCGCCTATAAAATACAAAGAAACGTAACCCACAGGATAGACCTCTCTCTCACTCCTGATTATTATATTTCCCTTTCTATAATAAACGCATATTCTTACTTGAGCGTCGGAGTGCTTTTTGCAGGTACTCCCGCCGCCGTGTTTCAGAAATATCTGAGGACCAGCTACCGCGCTTGCCCCGGCCGGCGTATAAGATCGTCCAGGCCGAGTAGACCTCAAGGACAAGCACACTCCTCAGATCATTCAGGACGGAACATTTGGCGCCCACCGTGGGGCCGAGTCAAGCTAACCCCACTTATTTCTACTATATTTCTATCTCTCGAAGTTTTTTTCTTTGCAGGATTACCCTGACCATAGGTATGACCGACAACGGAGTCCCTCAGCTCACACAAGCCGACCTCATGGCCCAGATGGCTGAACTTCAAGCAGAGGTCAAGAGACTAGCCGAGCTGTCGGCACATAACAGCGCCAACAAACAGGATGAGGGCAATCCCAAAAGCTCGTCCCAGAGTGCGGCTGACTTGTTAATCGCCAACCCTCCAAAGGAGAGACTGACGTTGGATAACCCCTTCTCTGAGGAAATCACAAATTTCCAGATGCCAAAACACTTCACACTACCCTCCTCACTCGAGCCCTATAAGGGGATTGGTGACCCCCGGGCTCACATTAAGAAATTTCAGTCAATGATGTTTTTTAACGGCCCTAACAATGAACCTGTACTTTGCAGAGCTTTCCTGACTTACCTTGACGGGGCCGCTTTACTGTGGTTTTCGAAATTACCCGCAGGTTCGATCTCCTCTTTCGAAGAATTGGCAAAGTCTTTCATCGACTATTTTGCTGCGGCACGAATATACGTCCATGGATCGGATTATCTTGGCACCATTCGCCAAGGTCCTCAGGAGAGCTTGAAGGACTATCTGACCAGATTTGCAGAGGCGACAATGGAGATACCCGACCTGGACCCCGCCGTCCACCTACACGCACTTAAGGCCGGTCTCCGACCTGGAAAGTTTAGGGAAACCATCGCGATCACCAAACCACGGACGTTGGAAGAGTTCAGGGAGAGGGCGGCAGGACAAATGGAAATCGAAGAATTACGCGAGGCCAACAAAACGGAAAGAAGACCCAGGAGAGAAGAAGACCGAACATCAAGGTCGCCCCATAACAAAGACCTCGGCAAACCATTCAAACTTACTCCGAAATTTGACAATTACACCAGATTCAACACGAGAAGGGAAAGGATAATCAAAGAAATACTCAATGCCAAAATCATAAAACCTCCAGTAAGAGCAGGTAGTTATCAAGACCAGAGGTTCGTAGACAAAAGAAAATACTGTGCTTTCCACCAGAAATACGGACACACGACCGACGAATGCATAATAGCCAAAGACCTCTTGGAGAGACTTGCTCGACAAGGCCTACTAGACAAGTACATTGAAGGAAGAAAACATAAAGGGGATGATAGAGACAAGGAGGAGCGACAACCGACCCCAGTCAACAAAGAAACTAACAAATGGTCGAATAGCAGCCAACCCAAAACAGTCATAAATTGCATATCTGAAGGATTTGCCGGAGGCGGTGAAACAACATCGGCAAGGAAACGCAGTTACCGAGCTATGCTGGCCATCGAAGGGGCAGCATCACTAAACAATCAGGAGACACCAGATCTAGAAATCACTTTCAACAAAACAGACATATGTTCGGCCGCCCCACACCTAGACGATCCAGTGGTAATCTCCATCCAAATAGGCGATCTTTTGGTAAGAAAAGTCCTTTTAGACCCAGGTAGTAGCGCAGACGTTCTCTTTTATTCTACCTTCTTAAAAATGAACTTATCTAAAAAACTGATACAACCCTCATCTGGAGAACTAGTGGGGTTCTCCGGAGAGAGGGTACCAATAAAAGGGTATATATGGCTAAAAACGACAATAGGTGAAAACCCGTTATCCCGAACCCTTGATATACAATACCTGATAGTTGACTGCATTAGTCCCTATAATATTATTCTCGGGAGACCTGCTCTGAACATGTTCAGAGCAGTGATATCAACTTTTCATCTATGTGTTAAGTTTCAGGCACAAGACGGCAGGATAGCAACGATCCACTCAGACCGACAACAAGCTCGGCAGTGCTACAACTCTAGCCTAAAAAGATCGGACACGAGACAGAGGCAACACGAGGTCAAAGCAATCCAAACCAGAGAAGAAATCTTATCCCTAGCCGAACTTGACCCCCGGGGAGACGCACAGGAAAGACCCCAACCAACGGACGAACTTCAGAAAATCCAACTGACATCAAAATCAGAACAAGTAACATACATCGGTCAAGCACTCCAAGGGCAAGACAGGGCAGATCTCATCAAGTTACTACAGGCCAACTCTGACCTGTTCGCTTGGACCCCGGCCGACATGCCAGGAATCAATCCAGACGTCATCTGTCACAAACTCGCCACCAACCTGTCAAACCGACCTATAGCTCAGAGGAAAAGAAACCTCGGAGCTGAGAAGTCAAAGGCAGCCTTAGAGGAAACCACTAAACTCTTACAAGCCAATTTCATCAGGGAGATCCGCTTCACCACATGGCTCTCAAATGTGGTAATGGTAAGAAAGAACTCAGGTAAATGGCGCATGTGCGTCGATTTTACAGATTTAAATAAAGCATGCCCTAAAGATGCCTACCCTTTACCATGCATTGACAAGCTTGTCGACAACGCATCAGGTTTCGAAAGCTTAAGCTTCATGGATGCATACTCTGGGTATAATCAGATACTCATGCATCCTGAAGACCAAAGCAAAACAGCATTCATAACCGAGCATGGAAACTTTTGTTACCGAGTAATGCCATTTGGCTTAAAGAATGCAGGTGCAACCTATCAACGCTTAATGGACAAAGTCTTCCATCACCAAATAGGACGCAACATGGAAATCTACGTAGACGACATGGTCGCCAAGACCAGAAAAGAAGAATCACATTGCAAAGACCTCGGCGAGATATTCGAACAAATCCGAGCTTATAATATGAGACTAAACCCGGAAAGGTGTGCTTTTGGGGTAAAAGGAGGAAAGTTCCTTGGATTCATGCTTACCTCACGAGGAATCGAGGCGAACCCCGAGAAGTGTTCGGCAGTCCTCAATATGACGAGCCCTAAAACAGTAAAAGAAGTACAACAACTGGCCGGGAGGATAGCGGCGTTATCTCGATTTTTACCTGCGGCATCAAACCGAGCATATCACCTTTTCCAAACAATATCGAAGAACAAAAAGTTTCATTGGACAGAAGAAGGCGAGAAGGCATTCTCCGAGCTTAAAGCAATTCTATCAACACCACCCGTGCTGCAAAGACCAGAAATCGGTAAACCATTATATTTATACTTGTCTATTTCTAATTATTCTATAAGCTCGGCCCTTGTGCGTGAAACAGGGAAAACACAACAGCGTACTTCGTCAGCAGAGTCATGCAACCAGCAGAGCAACGATATCCGAGGATAGAACAACTCGCCCTAACACTGGTAATCACAGCAAGGAGACTTAGACACTACTTTCAAAGCCACACAATCATAGTGAGGACAAACCAACCACTAAGACAGATACTGATGAAGCCAGAACTGGCCGGACGCCTCACCAAATGGTCCATTGAACTTTCAGAGTTCGACATCCAGTTCCAACCTAGGTCGGCACTCAAAGCACAAGTGCTGGCCGACTTCATCTCAGAACTAACAACCAATGAACACGACAAGTCTTGGGAACTTCATGTTGACGGAGCATCAAGCCGAGAAGGAAGTGGAGCAGGGGTAATCCTCAAGGAGGGAGACAAAGTAATAGCCGAACAAGCACTCCAATTCCATTTCCCAGCCAGCAACAACCAAGCCGAATATGAAGCCCTCATTGCAGGACTCAAACTCGCCTTGAGCCTCCAAGTACGAAGCTTGACAACACATTGTGACTCCCTCCTCGTGGTCCAACAAATCCGAGGAGAATTTCAGGTAAAAGATCCCTTGCTAGAGCAATACTGGCTCATAGCAAAGGATCTTATTTCAAAATTCGACGCATTTAGCATACTGCATGTTTATAGAGGAAAAAATGTAAGAGCGGATGTACTATCCAAGCTCGGAGCCACTAGGGCAGACACACAAACATCCACACTAACACAACTCTCACTAAAAAAGCCAAGCACTAATTTATTACATGTGGAGAACATTAACCGCCTCCATGAGTGGAGGACTCCTTTCCTTGACTACATTAATACAGGCGCTATACCAAGAGACGAACTTAAACCACAACACTTCAGACAAAAGGCAAGCTTTTACATGAGCATAGAAGGAAAACTATATAGACGAGGGCTCTCACAACCTCTGCTAAAATGCTTAAGCAAAGACGAAGCAAAAGAGGTAATGGACGAAGTCCACGAGGGAGTCTGTGGAAACCACATCGGAGGACGAGCACTGGCAGCTAAGATCGTCCGAACCGGTTATTACTGGCCAACCATAAAAAGGGATTGCATAACAAAAGTCAAAACATGTGACAACTGTCAGAAACATGCAGCTATTTCCACAAAGCCAGCCGAGCTACTACATAGCATGGAGGTAAGCTGGCCATTTCACAGATGGGGGCTGGATATCCTCGGTCCATTCCCAATAGCACCGGGCCAGGTAAAATTTCTTTTAGTAGCAATCGATTATTTCTCAAAATGGATAGAGGCGCAACCATTAGCACGGATAACAGCCGAAAAGGTACGATCATTTATATGGAAAAACATTATATGCCGATTTGGAATACCCAGGGAGATAATATCTGATAATGGTAGGCAGTTCACAGATAATAAACTCGGCTCGTTTCTAAAAAACTTTTACATAAAGCATCATTTTAGCTCGGTCGAGCACCCACAAACCAATGGGCAGGCCGAGGCTGCTAACCGAGTAATATTGCAGGCAATAAAGAAAAAACTAAATGATGCAAAAGGGGAATGGGCGGAACGGATCCCAGAAATATTATGGGGATACAACACAACAATACAAACAACTACGGGCGAGACACCTTTCAAGCTAGTCTATGGGTCCGAAGCACTAATCCCCATTGAGGTTGGAGTCCCCACCCTGAGAACCGAGCTATACGACGAACAACGCAACTTACAGGCAAGGAATGTCGAACTTGATCTAGCCGAAGAGACCAGGGAGCTAGCAGCCATTAGACAAAGAGCAGTAAAACAAATAATAGAAAGAAAGCACAACAAAAGGGTATTGCCGAAGACATTCACGGAAGGTGACTTGGTCCTCAGACGAACAGAAGAAGCTCTAGCCGAAGAGACCAGGGAGCTAGCAGCCATTAGACAAAGAGCAATAAAACAAATAATAGAAAGAAAGCACAACAAAAGGGTATTGCCGAAGACATTCACGGAAGGTGACTTAGTCCTCAGACGAACAGAGGTAGCTAGACGTCCCCCAGCTCACGGGAAGCTCGCCGCAAACTGGGAAGGTCCATTCCGAGTAAACAAGGTGCTCGGCATGGGAGCTTACCAACTGCAAACATTACAAGGCAAACCAATATCTGGAACCTGGAATATCTCTTCTTTGAAGATGTACCAATCTTAAGTTGTACAAATTGCGGATGAGGGTACTCTTTTTCCCCTTTAGAGCTTTTTCTCCCGAAAAATAGGGTTTTTGCCTAAGGAGGGTTTTAATGAGGCCTGACGCACAATATACTCTATTATCAATAATCAAATTCAATCAAACGCGTCATACTTCGTCCAAATATTCAAAAAACACAAATGATGCCGTTACCAACTATCGCACTTACTACTATAACAAAGCAAAATAACAAACACAAAACGTAAGCCGACCTAAACATGGTCGAAAACCAGTCAACAAAGTTCAAACTCGGAATATCTCGTTCCCAACTACATAAGTCAGTCTACAAAGAAAACAAATGACCAAACTAAGGGGGAGGGGGGACATTCTCATCATGCTCCTCCGCCGTCCCGTCAACAACTAACTTCCCGTTTGCTACTACCTTCGTCATATCAAGACGACCAATATCAAACTCCGGAGCCAACAGAGAAATCTGGCTTA
Source organism: Arachis ipaensis (assembly GCF_000816755.2). Classification (NCBI taxonomy): domain Eukaryota; kingdom Viridiplantae; phylum Streptophyta; class Magnoliopsida; order Fabales; family Fabaceae; genus Arachis; species Arachis ipaensis. Next base: position 115,603,100 of record NC_029792.2, read on the forward strand.
CAGCTCGGTCGAATCCATAAGAGAACATCTCCATGTTATTTTCCTCCAACTCAAGAACACGAGCCGTGAGACCACCCTTGGCGACATCATTTTCCATCACCTCAGACTGCAATAGTCGAATCTGATCTCTCAGCCGAGTTACCTCTTCCTCCGATTCCTTCGCCATCGCAACAGCACTAACAACAACATCATCTCTCTCTTTTACCGACCTCTCCAGTTCATCAATCTTAGCCTTATATGTCCTCTCAACAGCGGCAGCCTTTTCTACAACCCCCTGGTGTTCGGAGCCAATGAGCTCGGTAGTGCGACCAACACACATCAAGCGAGAACCAATGATCTACAACCATCACACCAAAATAAGAACAAAGCCCTAAAGAAAGATCAAAGTAAAATTCAAATAATGCAAACGAACCTGAACAAATTTGCCAAGACTTTCCATACCAACACGACGAGTCATAAGCATATCCCCGGGTATTGAGAGGCCCGATCAGAAAGCTCAGCAAAGTTGAACTGTTCACTCCAGAGAGAATGAGAGTTCGACCCCGCAATGAAGCCATGAAGTTTCTTCTGCCGATCAAAGGCAGGATCACTACCGCCAACGACTTCCTGGTCAGCCTCAGAAATAACCTCCAAAGATATGTCATCCCTCTTTCTTTTAAACGAAGACGCTGGACGGCTAACAGAAGAAAAGGCTTGCCCGCCACCTTCCTTATGCTCGGCGGGACCAACAGTTTTATCCTTTTTCTTGTTTAAAAAGGTCTGTAACTTCAGAGGGTCCAAGAGAGGTACTCGCCCACCTACAGGATAATCACCAACATCAGTAAAACCATACAAACAGTTATACAAATAAAAAGCAAACGAAACATTACCTATATACATTTTCAAACCCTCAACATCGCCAGAATCATAAAAACGCAGAATATCAGCAATAGACATACACTCCCCAGCAGCAACACTCTCAACCAAAAAATCCAACAAAAACTCCTCCTCTTCGCTCCGCTCAGAAGCCTCGAGAATCTGACTCGGCTCAGAGCACCAATAAAGGGGAAATTTTTCACAAAGCTCGTCATCCAGATAAAACGGATACTCTGACTCAACAGACCGGACTTTGACAAAAAGTGATTTGAAGTTTTTAAAGGAAGATTTGTAAAGAAGGAATACAGAACGACCAGGAAAGCTACTAAAACAGACCCACAAACCCTTTCGAGTACCCTTTGCTTGAAACAAAGAGAAGAACAATGTCAAAGAACAAGGGAAAGATAGATAATCCATTAAAATCTGAAAGGCACGAAGGAACGCCCAGGAGTTAGGGTGTAACTGCGAAGGAGCGCAGTTCAGTTGGGTAAGAACATCACATTCAAAGGGAGAAAACGGAAATCTCACACCAAGCTCAACCATGCATGGAGTATACATATAAAAATACAACCAATCTCCCCTTCTCTCGTAAACCCTATCATCACTAGAGCACGGGAGAAGTTCAACAGTGACCTCAGAACCCCTCCTTACGAAATCTACTCCTCTTAACTCAGAAAGGGAGTCAACACTAGTGAAGGAGGACGACCGGGTCCTAACGTCCTCATTAACCCAGTGGTAAGGATCGTCTTCCCTAACCTCTACAGCCTTTAACTTCTCTTTCAATTTCTCCCCTGCCATGGACTCACAGAAACTGTAACAGTAAAAGATAGAAAGCACTAACCTTTCGAAGACATAGCGAGATAAAACGGGAAGGAAGACGAAATAGCAGGGCGTAAGTTCCAAAAGAGGCGTTTATTGCAAGCCCACTATATTAGTGGGCAACTTAAATCCATACCCACTACAAACATGGGGAACCAAAACGACATCAACATACAATAAAAGCGACACAGTTTTCCAAAACACAAAAACCCAAAAAAACACCTTCGACACAACAAGCAGGCCCACCAAGCATTTACCGTGCAAAAGGAGAAACCAAATATTCAAAACACTCAAAAAGCTCCACTGCCGTGCCTATACGCAACACCAGCCGAGCTTGGGGGCTATGATGTGTACGACATTCTCGGAACTAAAACCGACCTATAATCTCGGCCGCAGTATCCTCAGGCTGAGTCAGCCTCATCTTCTAAGGATGGCCCATAACAACAGAATCCACTAAACTGAATGGGCGGTAACTCCTCTCAACAGAAAGATACTAATAACAACTCTAGACCGTAAACATCGGGGCCACTCCACCCTACTCGCCTATAAAATACAAAGAAACGTAACCCACAGGATAGACCTCTCTCTCACTCCTGATTATTATATTTCATCATTTTACTTTTTATTCAATTTCTTAATACAACAAAAAAGAGGTTCTTTAATTTAATTGGTCAACAGCATAGTTTGAAAATTAAATAAAATAGACTCCTCAACCTTCTATCTAATTTTCCGTGCAATAAGAAAAAGACTCACTCAACTTTATTTGTTCACACAATGATTTTATCATGAAACAAAAAAAGTATTTTGACACTCTTCTAATCACTGAATATGACGACTACAATAGTTTATGAGATATTTATAACCTCTTATTAGGCTAAAACTAAAAAAATCTTAAACCCACAAATATAAAGTCCAATTTAGTAACTAAATAAACAAAATCAAAATATATCAAATTAAATTGAACATTTAAAAAAAATAAATTAATAACTTTTAAATAATACTTGAACTCTTCATATCACGAACATTTGAAGCACGTATTATTCTTCTCCTTCAAAAAAGATTTATCCTCAAATCTTGTAGCTGAAAAATAGTGTATAAAAAGAATAAATAAAAGAAAGATAATTTCTGTATTTTTCTTTTTTTTATTTTTTCTTTTTTATTTTTTTTCAAATTGAATAAAAAAGATACATTAAAATTAAAAAGGTAAACAAAAGGGATAGATTGAAATTAAATACAAAGATAATCACTCTATTTTCTACCCACTTTTTTTATGGAACAAGAAAGAGACTTCTCAACCTGACTTGTCCACATCATAGTTTGAGAATTGAATCGAAGGGACTCCTCGATCAACCTTCTACCCAATTTTCCGATGCAACTAAGAGATGGACTCACAATTTCAATTGTCCACATTATGGTTTTATTACCAAATCAAAAGGGAAATTTTCACACCTCTAATATCTAAATTACGACTACAATAACTTATAAAGTACTTATAATCTCTTATTATGTTAAGAGTTGTTGAGTTAAGAAATTAACTAAATTAATTAGTGATGACAAACATTATTTTTGGGCAAAATAAATAATTAGTGTTGATTAATTATATTTACTTATTACTAATTATTTATTGTTGCAGGCCAAATTTCAATAGCCCAAATGGAACAAAAAGCAATCAACAAAATGTTGGGCTGAAAGCAAAATTAAGAGCCCAAGAAAAAGCAAAGAAAGAAGCCAAAGAAATCAAATCGGACCAAGCATACCAATACCCGATCCAAGCCCGATCTGGTTTCAGAAAAGCAAATCCCTCTCTTTTGCTTAACCAAAAGCAACGTTCATCTCTCTCTGACCAAGTCAAATCAGCTTCAGAAAAGTAAGAACGAGAAAGAGAGAGAGAGAGCTTCTTCACCAAGATAAGTCACCAAAGAAGCAAGAAAGAGAAACTAAGCTTGAAAGGCAGAAGTCATCTCAACAAATACAAACCAAATCAAGCTTAGGTTATAGGTAAATCTTTTCCTCATACATGCAACTCGGTGTCATCTCTTCTTCCCAACTCTCTGCTCTATCCGAAATGGGATACAAGGGAAAGATAGTTTCTGCTCTTCCCTGCTGTATATCCACGGTCTTAAACATGACTTGGGGACCAAGTTGGTTTTCAAGGGTTCAGAT
>NC_029792.2:115606948-115617391 GCF_000816755.2 Arachis ipaensis
AAGGAAAGTTTCTTCTCTAAGGATTAAGGTGAAAAAGTGATTATGTGGGTTGGTGAAGCTCAAGGCTCAAGGTGTTGACCTTGGAAGAAGAACCAAGCAACATGCAAGGAGATAAAAGAAGCTTGCTGTTCATTCAGAAGGCAAGGAGAAAAAAACAGAGTGTGAGAACAGTTCTGAAAGGAAGTTCCTCTACTTGGATAATGCTTTCTTTCAAAGAAGCATTCGGCCAATACTGAAGAACTTAAGCTAAGGTTTGCGAATCTGGTTTTGCACATAGCAAAGAGGCTGCTGATGAAGTCAATCTCCTTCATGTTTTACTGATTGTAATGTGCTTTTCTAAGTTTATCTTTCTGTAATTTCTTGAGAGAAAAGGCATTGTGAGAAAGCTTAAGAAAAAGCCATGAGTGAAAAAAAGGCTGAGAGATACACTTGAGAGAAAAGCCTAGAGTTATTTTCTGATTTCTTTAGGTTGATTAAGTGTCTTGTATCTTGTACCTGTAAGGTATCCCTTTCTTAGTTGGGTTAGCACTAAGAGGAATAGTTAGGTATTAGCATAGCCAATGTCAAGTTAGGTTAGAACTTGAATGTGAAAGGATTGGGTCAATCCTGTGAAATTGGTGTATGTAATACTGTTAACTATAGTGAAATTCTTCCATAGTTGTGGAGGAGACTGGACGTAGGTTGCATAGCACAAGGCAACCGAACCAGGATACATGCTGGTGTTAGCTTTTCTCTTCTCTGCTGTGTTCTGTTTTCTGATATTCATGAGACAAAAATAAATTGTCTCATAAATTTCCGCTGCTGAGTACAAACAGAATAAGAATTGAAAGTTTGTTTAAAAAGGATAATAACAGCAACTTAAAAGGAAGGCATAGATTCAACCCCCCTTCTCTAAGCCTACCACAACCTTCAAGAGTACTGCTACACATATAAGTCTTTTTGGCATACAAGTTATACAAGTCACTTACATAACGTGCACGCGTTCCTTCTCCTCCTCCTCCTCTTATTCCTTCTTCTTCTCCTTATCTGTGTTTCTCTTCCTTTTTCTTTGCATGTTTCATCTTCATCGTCGTTTTCTTTATTATTGTTGTTGTTGCTGCATTTTTTTTCCTCCTCTTTTTTCTATTGATTTTGCAACAATATGTATTTTTTTCTTCTTTGTTTGAATTTTTCCTCCCAAGAAAAATTATGAGAATATGAAATAAGAAAATGAAGAAGAAGAAGTGGCAGAAGATGAGGAGGAGGAAGATGAAGAATTTTGAATTATGCAGAACTTATCAGCACACATACACAGAAAATTCTTAAACAATACACTTGAATATTTTCGTGTTACACCCAAATATCTTTGTATTACCCAAATTTGCTGCAAATACAGAAAAATATTTCCTCTAATGCTGCATTTTTTCTTCTTTTTTTTCTTATTTTTTTCTTTTAGTTGAATGAACGTAAGTTCATCATCTTCCAAGTAATTTTGCAGCATTATGTGTGTTTTTCTTCTTCTTTGTTTGATTTTTTTTTTGTTTTTATTCTTGTTAAAAGAGTAAAACAAAAAAAAATTTGAGAAGGTAAAATAAAAAGAAAAAGATGAATAAGAAAAGAAGAAGAAGATGGTGATGATGATGGAAAAAAAGAAGCAGCTGAAGATAAAAAAGAGGAAGAGGAAGAGTTTTAAATTATGTAGAACTTATTAGTATATATACACCAAAAATTCTTAAACAATACACTCGAATATCTTCGTGTTATACCCAAATTTGCTGCAAATACAGAAAAATGTTTCCTCTAGTGCTGCATTATTTTTTCTTCTTCTTTTCTTCCTTATTTCTTTCTTTCTTTCAGTTAAATGAATGCAAGTTCATCATTTTTTAAGTAATTTTGCAGCATTATGTGCTTCTTCTTTGTTTGATTTTTTTGTTTTTATTCTTGTTAAAAGTGTAAAACAAGAAGAAACTAAGAAGAAGAAGAAGAAGAAGATGATGATGATGATGATGATGATGATGATGATGATGATGATGATGATGATGATGATGATGATGATGAGAATGAGGGAGAAGAAGAGTTTTGAATTATGCAGAATTTATCAGCAACATACACAAAAAATTCTTAACAATACACTCAAATATCTTCGTGTTACACCCAAATTTGCTACAAATACAGAAAAATATTTTCTTTAATGCAGAAGTTTTACATTACATTCAATTTAAACCATCAACGATGAAATATTATTCACCTACAAAATCATAAACTACTAACGAAAAAATTAACTAGAATTGAACCACACCTCAGTCACTTGATTGGATTTAAAACAATAATAATTTTCGTTCTAGTTTAATTGATAATCTAAACTTGAATTATTCATTATTTTCAACAATAATATAACTGATGATAGAGGAGAAGGAGGAAAAAGAAGGAGGAGAAGAAATTCCAATGAAAAAAAAAGAGGAAGAAGAGGAGGAGGACATGGTATTGGTGACGATGATAACGAAAGAAAGAAAAAAAACGTACAGCAATGACACGAAGAAGAACGTACGCACGTAAATATAAATAACTTGTATAAAAAATGACTTGTATGCAGAAAATAACTCTTATGTTAAAATAAAAGAAACCCTAAACCCATAATATAAGATCTAATTTAGTAACTAAATAAATAAAATCAAAATAAATCAAATTAAATTAAATATTTTAAAAATATAAATTAATAATTTTTAATTAATACTTAATTTTTTTATATCACGAATTTAAAACACGTGTCACATAGGTCAACAGTATAAAATCTTGAAGCTCACCATTCAAGAAATTGATAATAAACAATCGAAGTGTTCGGCTAAAATGGACACTTGAATATGAGAAAATCAATCATAATATGCTCTATGTGGCTACATGGAACACTTTGACAATTGTACTAAAGATATGGATGGTCATCTTCTAAAAAGGCATAATTACTAAAATTAAAAGCATAAATACTTAAAATGATTGTAAGAAATTTTAGATTAAATATTTTAATCTCTAACAAGTTTTTATTATTTAAAAATTACTCTGGTCAGATAATTTTTTTTCATCGTTTTTAATTAAAATTTTAATATGGGTTGAATAAATAAATTTTTAATAAATTTTATTACAAGATAAGTAAATCCCAAAAAATATACTCTAAGATAAATGAGTCTTCTTTTAAAGTAATAGAGATGTAATGAAATCACTTATTCCAAAAGTTTAAGTTGATAGGAGAAAGTAATATTATTAATTGTTATATTACTCATCTTCAAACAAGAGTCTCTTTTAGATTTGTTGGATTTTTTTACATAGATTTTCAAAAGAAACATTTTTTTTTTCACTTTTGAAGTTTACTAATGATTGAACTCTTGACCTTTTGGACATAGAACTTTGATACTATGTCATGAAATCACTCATCCCAAAAGTTTAAGCTGATAAGAGAAGACAACATTAATAGTTATATTTTTAATATGAGGGACCAATTTATTTGACTAAAGTGATTTTTGAGGACTTCAAAAAAAATTTTGTTTAAGTATTAAAATGAAAAAAAATATTATTTATATACTAAAATTAGCTACTAAAATAAGTTATTAAAATCAGTCACTAATTCACTATATGTATCTGTATATAAATACATATGTAGTTTAATTTATTTTAATATATATTTTATATTCTAATGTGTATTCTATCTTAGTGTCTGATTTTAGTATATACCTAACAAAATTATTTAAAATATCCAATAAAAACTTTCCTACGATTAATTTAGATATTTATCTAATTTAAAATAAATAATTTATGTGGAATTTTTATTTTTAATATTGGGACGAAATTGGTGTAATCCACCAAAATGCCAAAAAATTGTGTTTGACGCCGTTGTGGGAATTTCTGATGGCTATAAGAAAATGTTACTATCATTTTTCCATCCACGTCACTATCGTCACAAAACATTAATGATGTTTTCTGTGCATGGCTAACACGTGGCTGACGGACTCTCTTTTTTCAGCGTGAAATTTTTTCACCCTAGTAACTATCTTTTTTTTACCATTTTTTTTCTCTTCCCAGTTTCATAAAACGACTCTCTTCCATCATTGTCATTCTTATTCCACCAAAAATAAGCAAACCTATCAAAAACAAACAAAGCGATAGTACTATCTCATCAGTCACCACAACTAAATCAAAGCCATTCAGATAAATACTTGTATGTGTTAGTTATTGTTTTTTTGAACTGAAAGTGAATTTTAATTTTTTTAAAAAAAATTAGTGTAAGGTTTTGTAATTTTTTTAGGTTATTTTGTTATTGATTAACAGTAAGTTAATTAATTGTTAGCTAGTAGTAGTACCGGGTTAGTACAGGTGTTAGTTAGTGTTAGGATTAGTTTTAGTAAATTAATTATTGTTAGTGACTTAGTGTTAGTGTTAACGTTAAAGTTAGTGTTATTTAAAATAGCTGTTTTTAAAAATAAGATTATTTATGTATTAAATTATTAATAGTTGATTTTATTAATGTTTGGTCTTTTTTTAAAAAATATTTTTACTTTATAATTCATTTATTATTTTATTAATTAAAAATATTCTTTAGAAAAATATTTTTATTATTCATATGTTCTTTTTAATATAGAGTTTAGAAAAGAGAAAGATAGAAAAACGTGACATCATATGTGCTGAAAATCATATTGTAAAATATCTTCGATATTCTATATATGTAAGTAATTTTTGTGTTTATTATAGTAGTTAATATAATTAGTAGTTTATTTAGTAATCATCAATTATTAGATATGTAATAATAATTCAGTAAGTGTTGAATATAATAGTAGTCATGAGGTTATAGTGATTTACTATTAATTATTATTTTTTGTTTTCAGGGCTCAAGAAATTTGCACATGAGACATTTACGCCAAATAGACTCATATGATAAAAGAGTGGAAGAACAACTGACAGCAAGCGGGTTCTATTATGTATCTCAAATTAGGAGGATTGTGTCTCATAGGCCGACTGTAGACGCACTGGTTGAAAGGTGGCGTTCTGAAATGCACACGTTTCATTTTTCACACAGCGAGTGCACAATCACTTTGGAGGACATCGCAATGATTTTTGGACTCCGAACTAATGGTTTGCTGGTGACTGGATCAACTGATCACAGTACCAGTGGGTTAGAAAACGAGTGTTTGGCCCAAAAATAAGAATTGGGGCGTAGAACATGCAGTATAGATCTCACAATGGTTAAATAGTTCTGTGTGTGTCTTGACAGGTGAATATATCGACAACTATCAACCATCCGACCAGTATATGAATTGGTATATTGGTAAATTCGGTGATCACCTACGGCTTTCCGAACTTGCTGAGCAAGAGGAAGAAGAGCAGCAAAGCAACCACATCAGCAAGAACAACCACCTCAACAGCAAGGACCACCTCGGCAAGAACAACCACTAGTTTCGCAACCATATGTATACGCACAGGGACGGATTTATTGCTATAGCTGTGGGGCAAGCGCTCCACTACAATTTGAAATTTTATTGAGTAGTATATAATAATAATATTTATTTGCTCCCACTAAATTATTTAATTTGACTCCACAATAATTTTTTATTCAATTTTAGACAATTGATAATCAATTTGAGAACATCATATTAGATGTCCATTATAATGATTAATTTTCAAATTTAAATAAGATTGATATTCTTTTTTAAAAATCGATTCGAAAGAATATTATCTATCCATTTGTGTTTTTTCTTTTAAAATTAGCTTTAGTTTTTTTTCATACTACACTAATTAAATGAACTTTTTCAACTATGAATATTATCAAAAGCTAATTGTATGAAAGTTGAATTTTAAATGATTGTTTAACAATATATATATATATATATATATATATATATATTAGACATTTTGATTATATTGTCAAGATTTTAAAATATGAAATATAAAAATTTAAATTTTAAATTATATATTATTATTATTTAAATTACTATTTTAGTATTTTAATTTATAATTAGATATTTTGAAACTTAATCATATTTTATAATAATAAAATATAATTATAACAACAATTATACTATGTATACATAAAATAATCAACTTCTTCTTATGGCTTGATCTGCTTGGGCACCGAGGTAAGGCCTATATATAGAAAGTGTAATCAATCACGTCGTGCTAACTCAACTCATAAGTCATTCTCCCAAAGCATTCATTCTAAACCTGGTGACTAATTTAGCAAAAAGATGAGTAAATTCCTCCCGGATAAAGCCCAATAAGGGTAGAATTGCCACTTTTAGAATTGGCTCTAATTGGAAGACCGTGGACTAAGAACAATAAAGCATGAGTTGGGGGTCGAAACTAGAGAGTGATTCTGCGTTGCTGACCTTTTCGGGACGGACGGATTAGGCAGCTTTGTACAGAATAAATCTTAAAATATAAATTTTAAAATATAAAATATACATTAAAAATAAGTTAAATAATATATGTATTTAAACACAAATTTATAGTAGATAAGTTGATAATTAATTTTTTATGTAAACATAATATTTTTATATAAAAATTATTATGTTATATATATTTTGCCCCTACTATCAAAATTTTTTAGATCTGTCACTTAATGTAGAAGATGCAAAGTGGTTCATCATTCAATGCTTCTCAGGCTATGTTTCCTCTACCTCCACCACTTTCACAACTATCACAATTACCGCCCGTACTTTCACACATCGTTGATCATGATCCTGAGCAGCGATATGAGAATGACCACAGGGTGAATAGTGGGTACCTCGACAAAGATTTTATTTGATTGTATTTTTTATTGATTATTGTTTAGATTTTCAAGTAATGTTGTATATTTATTAGGGGAGTTCTACGATGGCTAGACATAGGTTGACTTACCATGGCTAAGGTTTGACTTGCAAATAATATCTTTACACGTGGCATAGGAAATCTCCATGGAAGAGTGTAATCACCTTGCATCGTAGGGAATTTTAGCCAACGCCGGTCATAATGAGGCGCAGCATTAGCTTGTCTTTTTTGACATAGGTTGCTGCTTTGCTAGCGGGTCTTTTTCAAAATTTTATTTTGACCTTAGCTAAGAAGACATATTATATAGTAGTCTTCGATGCTTAATATATTTTCATTTCTTCCTTTTTTTTTTTCATATTGATGGTTCATAAAAGATCCATACAAGTAAATAAGTGATGAACATCCATGAAAGGATCGGTCGAAATATAGCTTAAATGCTTGTTAAGTTATGAAAAAAAAAAAAACTTGAGACTGAGACTAAAAAATCCACACTCACGAAGGAATGAACACTATCTTATAAAGTAAAAGTCTGAAAAAATTTGCTGTTTCTGCAAAATGAGCATAGAGAAACCCTAAAATCCTTTGGCTTTGAAATGCAACTCTTATTTTGCAAGGAGAACCGTTTGAAAGGTTAGTACTCCATTTTCTTCAAAATCGCTGCTTCAATAGAGCCAAGCCAACAAATTCTTTAGTGTGTCCAACAAACCCTCTATTTTAAGACAAGAAATCAATTGACTTCTCAATTGTATATAATAACATTAATATCTCTTATATTAACATCAGTTGTATAATTGGGTATTTTATATACCTTCTTCATATTTAAATATTTAATAAAAGGATTCCTGTTACAAATAAGAAAAATCGTGTATGACTTTTAAAAATTATTTAATCTTAGTTGATTTTAATATTTTAATATTAAAAAGACTTAATTATAAAATAAATTAGCTGAAATGGGATTCTTAGATTTTTTTATCACATTTTTTATCTCTTAAAAAAATTCTTTATCATTGAAAAATTTTTAAGATGAGCATAGAAATAAGAGGGTTAAAAGAGTGAATATTGCCACTTTCAATTTAGAAAATAGTACTCTTAATATAATGTTCGTTTGTAGTCAAATTTTATAATTTAAAGGTGACATTATTAATTAATTTTTTTTGTCAAGTGTTATTAATTAATTTAGAAATGATAATATTTATTCTATCAAAATAATAAGGATCAGGCTGCAAAATGCATCGGCCAAGCCAAATTTGTTTTACAACCTTTAATACAGGCCTAAAAGGCCCAAAAGTTTATCAACAAAAATAAAATGTAAAAAAAAGGTCTTGAGAGAGAAAGGAAAAAGAAAAAAACTGTGTAGAACTCTAGAGAGGGTGAAGTCACAGTGAGTTCTCAATTTGCATTACTCCTCATTCTTGTTCCATTCATTGCACTTTGTGTTTGTAGACGGAAAGCTACCTCATTTATGATCTCTCCTCACTTTCCTCGAACCAAAGATATTTATGTGTTCACTTTTTAATACATTTTTTGCAAAAAAACAAAAAAAACATTTAATTCATTTGCCTAACGTCAATTCTTTTTTTCTTTGCAATGCTATATCTTTAGTAATGAAAAATTTTAAACAACTCTAACGGACAAAAAAATAAAAATCTTCAAAAATAGATCCAACAGTCCATCTTAACGGCTCACTTTATAACAAACGTTCAGTTAATAATTTGGCACGTAATACATACATATTTATATTTCAATCCCAACCAAAGCCAATTATTCAATTATTGAAAGACCGGTCACAACTCTATTTAAGTAACAAATATCACGTCATTCTGATACCACTCCACCTATCTTATGCCCAATCTACCAGCATCGCAAAGAGTACGAGGCGTGCAAGACGCCTGATTTGGACAGTCTCATGCTAAGATTCACCTGCATCGTAATGGTGTGTTAATGTTACGCGCGGTGCTGGCACTTTTTGACCGTGAAGGCATGTTGAAAAGTTTGTCAGATAAATTTTTTTTATTACATGGGCTAAGCCTGGTTCACGAAAAAAGAATAAAACAAAAATATTTAGATTGTCCAAAAGAGAAAAAGAATTACAGTTATTTTTTATATGAAAAGAGTCCGGCTTAAGTAATAAAAAAAAAGACTTTTAAGAATAATTTAAAAAAAGACCAAAATACTATTATATGAGTAATTTCTATTGTTTGATTGTATTATAATTTAAAAATTTGAATTTTATTTTTTGATAGTAAAATATCATTAGTTTATTTTAGGATACTAATATACTCTTTAATTTTGACAAAAAAAACCTTTCGTAATGAATTTCAAGAACAGCGGAAAACTAAGGTCGATTAATTGCAAGGTTTTAGAAATTGAATCAGTCATCCAATCATTCTAATTATTGGTTCATTAGTTCATTAGTCCAATGAATCCAACCGTAGTCCAATCGAAAAACTGTTTTATAATAAAAAATAAATAAATAAACACCTTAAAACATAATTAGTTCTTTATGCACTAACTTTCTTCTTTTTTCTTTTAGTTCCTTATTTCTTTTTTTAATCCAAACAAAGATTCAACAACAAAAATTCAACAATAATAAAAATTCTATTATTCATTTTATTAAGCTCAAAACAAGATCTAGCTTAACAAAATTCAATAAATAAATTCAGTTTAATGTAGCAGAGAAGACTCAATCATATAAATAAAAGCTCATGCTTTTATATTGAACAAATAAAAGCTCATGGTTTAGCATAATTTTAACAAAAATTAGCGATATTTTAATTTTTAACCGACAGCAGACTGATCACACTTAAGAAACTACACTAGCAATGCCACATCACATCACACCACACACACACAATTTATATATGATTCCAACCAAATTTGGAAAACCAGATCTCTTAGCAGCAATAGATAGAGGTCCTTGTAAAATAGCACCATTAGTAGTGATATTATGTTTTCAAAGACATAATACCATAAGCATGAAGCAAATTCTTATGGAAATAATCAAATTTTAAAAGGTTGAATAATAGACTAGAATCAACTTTGCCAAGATATGCAGGATCTCACTTGGAACATATCTCTGTCCCATTACATTGACAAGCTGCGAGAGTCTCATTCTAATCCCTTCACAATCACATATCTCAAAAGAATTTTTGTTCAGCATCCACAAGAAAAACCAGATATTGATACACGTCCTTTTTCCATTCAGAGTGCACATAGGAAAGATGAATTACTTTCACTTTAAATCGGTTAAAATTAAATTCACCAAATACTGACTGCCGAATGCTTTTTCTATCAAGGCATAGTTCAAGTGTCCGTAGAAGGTATTCCCTAGAAGGCATTAGATTCTACAGCCTTCATAATAGTATCTGGAACTGTTGAATTCCAAACCCAGCAGATAGCATGTTTTCAACTTCAGGACATAAATCCAATTACATAGCCAAAGCTAAAGAACAAATATGGAAGTAAAATTTAACAAAATTTTATACTTTGGCAGGAGTCCGATTTGAATAAACAAACCATTTTCTCATTTGATGAATTTATATTTTTTCATATGATTCGGAGAGGAACGAAGTTAATCATTCAAGAAGTTAATCATTCAACAATTCAATCTGAGTAGCGCTAGCAGTAGCAAAATCCTAAACCGAAGAACAAAGAATCAATAATGAAAAATTCAAA
>NC_029792.2:115617450-115617911 GCF_000816755.2 Arachis ipaensis
ATCAAAAAAAAAAAATTAAAAAAAAAAAAAAAAAAAGCAATCTAAGTAGCACTAGCAAAATCCTAAACCTTTGTTCTCGCATCTGAACAGACCATTACAAATACGAAGAACAAGCCCTAACAGTGAGCACTGACCTTCGATCTGAGCAGCAGACAATGACGGCGATCAGTTGAGCGCGACGGCAACCAGACGACTGCAAGCAGACGAAGACCAGACGACGACCACTGTTATCCTTCTTCTTCACTTCACCACTGACGACTCACGAGAGCACTCTGCCAGTTCGAACGAGAAGCAAGGGGGCAGAACTTCAATCCGCAAAGAAAAAGGGATTCAATGGCTTTATTGACGGAAGATGCCGACCAGACGACGGCGAGAAGATGATGAGTTGACGACGACACCGAGAAATTGAATACGAGGGTTGGACCGAGCTCGCGGAAGAAGAGAGAAATGGTTATACGGAC
>NC_029792.2:115617936-115621710 GCF_000816755.2 Arachis ipaensis
ACGGCGGCAGTGGCTCGAAGAGAGGCTAGTGTTGGAGAAGGGGGATTTAGAGTTCTGGTGGAGGCTGAGAGGAATGAGAATAAGAGGCATCAGGCTAAGCCAAATTTGCCAAAAACGACAACGTTTTCTTCAAACCGGCCGGTTCCCAATTCGGTGGTTTTCCACTGGTTTTTGAAGCAGTAGTTTTAGAAAGTTAATTGGACCGTAATTACTGTCGATTCACGATAAACCGATTAGATCGACCGATCAAGTCCGATTTTCTAATCCATAATTAATTGTAGGGGTGCAATATTGTGAAAATTTTGGTTATAAAATTATATTGATATCTATTTTATGGGTGTGTCTAAAATCAACTCAAATGTTTTGGACTTATCTGATGCATTATATAATTTGAAGCATTAGATTAGATTGATAATAGATCTAATAGTTTATATTTAATTTATAAATGAATTATTAAAAATTACAGTAAAAAATAACAAGTCTTTGATATTTTAAAATTGGCCCATATAAAATTTGAGTAACAAGCCTTCGTTTCAGATGCTTGCTGTCGCTTCTTCCCCTTCGTGAGGACCTCTTCCTCACTAGGAACCTCATGCTTGCTGCCGCTTCTTCCTCTTCGTGAGGACCTGCCGCTTCTTCCTCTACTGTCTTCCTCACCAGGTACTTTCCCGTTTCAACGCAATTTTTCGATTTCATCAAAATTTCCTTGAACTTGTGTCGGACGCGATGCCTCTTCAGTTCTACCAGGATTCTCCTCGACGCCATTATCAAGAAGATTTTCATTAGCACAAGTTAATCTTCAAGGTTTTACACTTTGGCAATTTCAATTCTGTGCATTTTACAATTAACGAATGTTGATGATGATGATTGTTTTGTTTTGATGTGTGATTTGGTGAATTTTATTTAATCTGCCACCAGCTTCATGGTGCTCATGTTCCTCAATTTATTCTGCTGCACCGCACTCCTCTTCGAGTAAGAATTGGGATTTAGGGTTTGCTTGTGCACCCATCTTCTACGGTATCCCTTTTCAACTCAATGGAAGTTGTAAACTTATTTCTTTTAATTTTCTCTTTTCATCATTCAAAGTTTCATCATCATTTAAAGTTTCATCATATACTTCTGTTATTTAGATTAATCATAGTACTGGGTTTTCTGTTATTTAAATTTCAAAAAATTGGATTCTTTTAGTGCTTTTTATTGTAAGATTTTTATATCTTGATTTAGAAATACTGAAGATGAGTGGACAGATATTTACTTTTGTATATTATAATTTGTTGTCCAATATTAGTTATATTTTATTAATTTGTATAGATTTTTAAACTGAAGCAATCTATGAAAATACATGATAAGCTGTTTTCTTGTCTTCTTTCTTTTCTTTTCTTTTTTTACTTTTTCCTCTCTTTTTTAATATCCTGTATATGAATATTTACTAAAATTTTAATTATATCTTAGCTCCCTTATTGATGAATCTATGTGCCAATTAATGATATTTGTGTAAGATTTTTATTGCTGCTGTGCATTTTGAATAATTTTTATTCTTGTCAACACATGTCTTGATTCTTGAAGTATGCTTCAGCTAGATGTTAGATCAATGGTGTTTTATAGAGTTACTTTTCAAATTGAAAGTCTTCATTTTTCTCACTTTCAACATTTCTTTGTTTTTGGTATACTGATTTCTTGTTCTGCGTTATTCACATTGTCCTAAAGCCTGTAAACTTCACCTTATTCCTGATGTGTAGTATGTGATTATTATACTAAAAGGGTCGGTGCCTATAACTTTTGGTGGGAATGAGCAGCCTGCCGCCTATAGTGAATTGGTGTCCATTAGTGGTCTTAGCCCCTTGCACAACAGCATTATAAAGAGTGGCATTTGGCATAGTCTGCTGCAAAATGAATACATATTAGGGAGGTAAAGTGCTTATATCTGATCGGGAAAGTAGGTAGCTTAGTTATACTCAATTTAATTAACATTCATAATTATTTATGTGCAAAAAAAGACAAAATGGATATGTTCATAGTATTAACAATAACTTAACAACAAAACCTTTTCAGAGAGAATCACATAGTACTTCTATGAATTTTTGTTATTGGTTATTTTCAGAGGGAATCACAATGAACCATATATATTCAGACAGTAATAGTAAATAAAAAATAGAACATCATGAACAGAAATATAAACTCAAAATTGTAATCAGAATCATAAAAATAAATATCAAAATTTTTTTAACCCTAACTCAGAAATTTTAACCAACCAAATAAACGGTACAAAATCACTAATTGAATGAAATGAATAAAATAAGTAGAACAAAAAAAAAACAATTGAATGACTTCAACAAAACAGATTCATACAGCAGAACATAAAGGGATAAAAAAAAAGCTAAATGAAACAAGTTCATACCTGAGGCTGAGGCTCCATTGGAATGCTCGAAGTGTAGCGATGAAGGGGGAGACAGAGCACCACTGCGCTGACGACGATGCTGGCTCTCTGAGACCTACGCTACCACTGCCTGCTGAGGACGACGGTGTAACACCCTGACTTTTAGCACCTCATGATCGTACTAAAAGCTCAAGTCACTTACCTCTATTCCTTTAATTAGATACTATGTTTATTTAATATTGAGCCTTCGTGAATACGAACAGAAACTCTTATTAAGAAAATGAAAGGAGACTTTGTTTTGAACCACTTAATCACAAAAGTATATATATATATATTCACATAGCTTTATATACATAGACTTATTTCAAAGATCCTCAATACAAGTCCTACCCCTCTAAAAACTAAAATAATAAACGATGAGGGAAAAATAAATTCTAACAACTCAACTTGTGAAAATAATCTTCTATGCTCCTGTAGCTCCGCACTAATCTTTCGCACCTGTAGCTGAAAGGAGTGGAGATAGAGGGTAAGAACTGGGAAGTTCTTAGTAGGATCGGGGTTAGAAGTTTAGTTCATTTTATATACTTGGTCAGCAATAACAGTCAACAAGGGACTATCCAATTCAACAATTATAGAACACAGAATTCAAACAATTATTTAGCAAATTCACAATCACAAAAAACACACTCACAAACAAATATGCGCAAACAAGTATGATGCATGTCTAGTCATATCGCAGGCCATGAGCTCATGTGTTGGTTGCCTATCTGCTCCCGACATTACCCGGGTATGAGTCCCAAATATGACTTTCCAGATGCATACAATGTGCATATAAGTCTTACGGTCAAGTCGCATACAGTGTGACTTTAAAATGTATTATAATATGCTTACATTTGGAAAACAGTTCTCAGTGTGTAGGCGTCTCCACTATACATTTGGTGTTAAGGTCCAAACAAGGTCGCATCTGCTTTCTTGTGGCAGACAGCCTTTTAAAGCTTTTTCTTTATCTTTGCCCTCTGCTCTCTTATGGTAGAGATCTACTCTCCTGTGGCAGATATCTCTTCAGTTAATATATTCCTTTAATCTTTGTTCTCTGCTCTCTTGTGGCAGAGATTCCTTTAATTATCTCTCTTTCCTTTACTTTTCTTTCTTCTTCTTTTCTTCCATACCATTTCATAATATAATTTATTTTCGCATTATTCCCTCGCCTTTCCCTAAGCTCTTATGGAAAAGAATTATAAAATACTTTAAATGAGTCTGTGTTTTCTAAAACTTTTAAGATCACTCTGTTTGCTCTTCTCTGACTTATAATAATATTAATAATATTTTTAATAGATAGTATTCTTAATAAAATAATAATAACAATAATATAAATAAGATATTTTAAATAGTTAATA
>NC_029792.2:115622081-115632991 GCF_000816755.2 Arachis ipaensis
CCTCACTTTCTTTTCATATTTATAAAAATAACCCTAAACTTTTATAAAATACCCATTGTTATCCCCGTACTTTATCTACTACCCAAAATATCCCGAAATTTATATAATTACAAATTATACCTCAATTTTTATATACAAATACAATGTTATCCTTCAAAAATAAAGTTTAAATATTAATCTTCCTCTCATACCAAAACCAAAACCCTTAGTCCTTTCCTTTCAAAATATTACTTGTATTTTAATCCGTTTTCGAGTCTTTCGATTACCAATTTTTCTCAGTTTTTAATTTAATCTTTCAACTACTAAATTTCATCAATTTCCTCAAAATACCTTATCACAACAGTTCCAAAATCATTAAAACAACCACAACTGAGCTGTTTCTAATAGCCAAACTAATAAATCACAAGCAACAACAATAATTCAATATAAACTCATTCAAACTCAAACAATAATCAACCAAATCAACATTCACTTATCAAATTCACATTTAATTATTATAAAGTTACCAAACCCTACCTCCATGCGAAATCAAAACAACAAAAGTTACGGAAAAATTTTCTGACCGAACTATTGAAAAAAAAATATCAGAAATCGTCTGTGCCTCCTAGAACTCCAATTGGTCGAACTCAAGAGAAAGGGGAGTTACGTCACCGTTAGCTTTCACCAAACAAAAATAATACTAAGATATAGAGGAGGAGAAGGATACAAATACTTTTATCAGATTAAATTTTTTATTGGAGTTACGGATCTCAAAAAATCAAGCGCCGAATGATCAAAGGAAGTCACGGTTCGGTTTCCTCTTCCTCCCACTCAGTTCCTTTCTTTTCCACGTTCGGTGACAAATGAAGAGGTGTGAAGATGAAATATAATGATTTTTAGTTAAGTGACATTGATTTATTAAGTGAAAGGGCATGTGTCATATATATATATATAATAATAATAATAATTAAAATTTTTTTATATATTTTTAAAATATTTTATTATAATAAAAATTATTTAAAAAGCCTAGTAAATTTTAAATTTAAAATATCATAAAATTTAACTATGGAAACTATAAAATTTAAAAAGTCTAGTAAATTTTTACTTCATCCTCCGTTTCTGTGTATGAGCTACCGATACAGCCTGTTGCCTCCTCATTGTTCGCTGTTGATCTCAGCGGCAATGTTGGAGACGAGGTAAGGTATAGGGAACATCTTCCGACCGAATTACAGTGTCCTACACCGGCTGGTGTTGGAGAGGGATTGTTTGATGATCCAGATGACGATGATGTCGAGCCAGATATGATCGCTGATGACAGCGGCGATGATCTTGGAGTGAGTGATCCGAGAAGGGCTACAGGTGGATCTAGTTCTGGCACACAGCAGTACCCACCCCATTTTTCATTGTTGGACCTGGATGCCATGAGGCATGACGAACATCCTGGGCAGCCTGCTGGATTTGGCGCTAGAGATACGGAAGGGTCTGCCGGTATGACAGAGTTCCAGGTTGGGCAACAATTTCGGGATAAAGATGAGGCGCTGTTGAGTGTGAAGACTTACAGCATCCGCCGAGGGGTACAGTACAAGGTAGTTGAGTCAGACTATCGAATGTATGTGGAAAAGTGTTCTGAGTTTGGGAATGGGTGTACATAGTTGATTCGGTTGAGTCTTCGGCAGCACAAGGGCATCTGGGAAGTCAAGCGGTACAATGGACCGCATACCTGTCTCGCCACCTCCATCTCCAGCGACCATAGGAGTCTGGACTACCATGTGATAGCGACATTCATTATGCCAATGGTTAGGGCTGATGCATCCGTCAACATCAAGGTGCTTCTAAATGCCACGGCTGCACACTTTGGGTTCAGGCCTACGTATAGGAGGGTATGGATGGCGAAGCAGAAGGCTGTTGCCATCATCTATGGGGACTGGGATGAGTCGTACAACGAGCTCCCTAGGTGGGTGTTAGGAGTTCAGTTGACGATGCCTGGTACTGTTGCAGTCCTCAGGACTTGCCCTGTTCGAGTTGGGGGACAGCTGGACGAGTCCCAGGCTTATTTTCAGAGGCTATTCTGGACGTTCTCCCCTTGTATCGAGGCTTTTCGTCATTGCAAGCCGTTGGTGAGTATTGACGGCACCCATCTATATGGCAAGTATGGGGGAATGTTTCTTGTGGCGATTGCACAGGACGGGAACTCCAACATACTCCCGGTGGCATTTGCACTAGTTGAGGGTAAGAATGCTGACTCTTGGTCCTTCTTTCTCTCCCACCTCCGCCAGCACTTGACACCTCAGCCAGGTCTGTTAGGTTATTTCAGATAGGCATAACGGCATCAAGGCAGCACTTGAGGCGCCTGATGGGGGATGGCTACCTCCGGCTGCTACCGGGCATTCTGCATTCGACACGTAGCAGCAAATTTCGCCCTCACCTTCAAGGGCAAGGATGCCCGGAGGCTTCTTGTGAACGCCACATATGCAAAGACCGAAGTGGAATTCGACTACTGGTTTGACATTCTGCGCTCTGAGAATCCGGCAATGTGTGAATGGGCGAACCGGATTGAGTATTCGTTGTGGACCCAGTATTGTGATGAGGGTCGAAGATTCGGGCACATGACGACCAATATATCTGAGTGTGTGAATTCCATCCTGAAGGGGGTAAGGAACCTCCCTGTATGCTCGCTGGTGAAGGCCACATACGGAAGGTTGGCAAAGCTATTCATCCGTAAGGGGAGGGAGGCAGAGACGCAGCTGGGCACCGGACAACAATTCAGTCAATACCTGGTAAAGTGTATCGAGGCCAACCTCAAGACGGCTAGGTTCTTCACGGTGACTGTTTATGATAGGGATAACTCGGAGTACACCGTGGCAGAAACGACTCCGACTAGTTCGTTCTCACTGGGTAGCTACAGGGTCTCATTAGGCTCGCAGACTTGTGATTGTGGGTACTTCCAAGCACTCCATTTCCCGTGTCCGCACGCACTGGCATGCTGTGCCTACTCACGTCTTACTTGGCAGCCATACGTCCACGAGGTCTATCGCCTTAGTTCCGTTTTCGGTGTCTATCGGTTGGGATTTACACCTCCAATTCCAAAGGGTTTCTAGCCACCGTATGACGGGCCTACCGTGATACCGGATCCGAACATGAGGCGTGCGAGGGAGGATCGTCCGTGGTCCACCCGCATACGTACCAATATGGATGAGGCAGATCCGAACCGGCCAAAGAGATGTGGCCTCTGCAGGCAACCAGGACATACTCGTCGGAGTTGTCCGCAGGCCGGAGGAGCCACCCACCCTGGGGGGAATGAGTAGGAGCGTTCTGTTGTCTGTTTTTATTTGTCTTTGGGTTGTCAGTTGTATTTTATTTTCATTAGAAAACGATGTTCTAGGTATGCTAAGTTATAATTTCTTAGTCATGAACTTTGTATTTCGACCCACATATGTATGTTGAATGTCTTTCTAATTATGAAATTAAGTTACATAACCAAAGTACACATTCTGTTCCAGTGACTAATACAAAATACAATAACATGAAAGTAACTGCTGCATGAACTAATGACCTAGGGCACACAAGAATAACACCGATAACCAAAACAAAATACATAATACAAACATAAAGAGACATCATAAACCATCATCCCCCAATCATCTAAACAGGTGCGACCCCGTGCCACAACGGCGTGGAACCCGTGCCCTCTGACCTCTCCGTATAAACGGCTCCTCATCCTCAATATCGTCGCCGTCGTCATCCGGAGCAGGCTGTGTCGGCGTCCCGGGCAGGACATGTACGGGTCTGGATGAGGACGGCCCAGCAACTGAATGTGACCCAAGAGTATGTGCGGATGCTGGCGTCCCACCGAGTGCAAAAGCCTTCACAGGAGCTGCCGTGGGAGGCTCGTTCAAATCTACATCTAGCGGAGCCTGTGTCGCTGTCGTCTGACCCCGTCCTCGGGCAGCATCATCCTCCTGCATGATGGTCTGGATATCATCAAGGAAATGTGGTCCACCGAACTCGGCGACAATCCCATCACCAGCAAGGAAGTCTGGAAACATGGACCCGGGACTCACCCATGGTGTACTCTCCTGAAGTGGCTGGTCGTCACCGGGAACACCGACAAAGTAATCTCCGAGCGGACCTATGCCAAGCCCCGTGGCAGTCTGACTCGAGGGATCTCCCACACCAGATCCATACCACTCACCATCATGCCCCCCGTGAACGGGCCTAGCATCCCCATAGCAACACCTCCTCCAGCTGCACCCCGACCATGATCAGGGACATCGTCTCTAGCAGCAGCCCCCCTCCTCCTGCCTCCACGCCCACGTCGTCTCCCGCCCCCTAGCAGCCTCATCACCCTCCTCCATAGCATGATCCAGCCACCGCCACTCACGCTGGCTACGACGTGTCCCAACTCGAGCTCTCCTCTCAACACGACGTCTGTCAGGAACATCGTCGACTCGGTCCATATCAGGAATTCGGCCGGCACCCCTCTGCGTCGCCTCATCCAGAATAGGAATACCTCTCGGATCCCCCAAGTACATCTCGGGCGACAAGAACCTCTTCCCGTGCTGGTGCCACCATGCCAAGAAATCAAGCGAGGGACCCGGGTCAGCCACGATGTCGAACTGTAAAATGTGCTCCGCACGATTCTGCCAGTGAAGATGGCAGTCAGGTAAGTGCAACGAGAACCAACGGTCGCCTCCTCTCCCGTCCTTTGACATCAAGAAGTCGATGTTCAGGGCGGGATGCGGCGGGGGCTGTACGCCGCCAAACTGCGGTAACACTCTATCAACCTGATGCCACTCAACCACCGCAAAATATATCAGGGACGTCACACACCGCCATAACATCGTATGCCGAGGCTCTAAGACCTCCGGATGGACAACCTGGATGACGTCGAGTGCGCTATAGGGCATCCATATGAACTGAAAGAACCAAATAAAATCAATTTGACGTTTCTGTTAGACCATATAAACAGAAAGAACGACTACATATAGATATGGGCTCAGCGTACTTACATCTCGAGGCTGTAACAAGTCGATCTTCAGGCGAGCCATCTGCACCCGAGGTCCCTTGTTGCTAATCCCAGGATTGTAACCAGACCACCTGCGTAAGAAGTTAAACATGTTAATGCATTCATGAGTCACTCTAGAAGCCATGAAATTGCTTGCATAATTGAAAATAAATACAATAAGGCTACATAATACAAAACAATAATGGTACCTCGAGGCAAGGGGCCAGCTAAACGCATCATACCCAGGAGGCCTAAAAGAAGGAAACCTCCAAAATATCCAAGACTACAGTAACTGTAACGGCCCTGCTAACTTCACGACATGTCTGTTCGCGACTCGGCACATGCACCGGTACAGCCATGCTAGTGCCGCCGACCCCCAACTGTAGCCACCCATCTCCTAAAGCCTAGCAACAAAGGGTAGCCATCTGATGTGTATACGATTGCCGGACTTGTCGACAAACAGCTGCGTGCCCAACAACATCATGATGTAGGCACGGGCAAAGCGCCTAACTGTCTCCTCATCAGCCCCGTGGGGACACTCTCCAAATGTCTCCTGGAACCAGGTGCAGTTCACTGCGAATTTCTGAATTTGGTTCTCAGGAGGTAAAACACCGAGCAACTCATGGAACCACTGCCAAGCTGGCCTCCCACCCTCAATGTATAGGTGGAAGTCTGTCAGGCAACCACTAACGTAATGTCCGTCCACCGGCAACCCCAGCTGGTATGCGACGTCCTGAAGCGTGATGGTGCACTCTCCGAACGGCATGTGGAAGGTGTGTGTCTCAGGCCGCCATCTCTCGACGAATGCACTGACATGGGGCTCGTCTAGTCGGAACCATCTGTCGTTCAGTCTTGCAAGATGGTACAATCCGGCCATCTGCAAGTACGGAACGTACCTCTCATCAAGACGCATCCCCTGCTGCCGCCTAACGCTGGATATGCAACGCCGAGGCTGGACAGTAGATGAACCGCATAATTAGAACAGATTCACAAACCACTAACATATACAATTCATTTCATAAAGAACAAAAAAAGTAATCGTGCGATACAACATATATTAAACCAGCGACCAACATTGCATACATAAACGGCAGACATAGACCGGTTCTACAAACCACTAACAGTCACTAAAACCACTAACAAAAACCACTATCCTAAACCGCTAACACTAACATATACCACTATAAAAAACCATTAACAAAAACCACCGGCCTACACCACTATCCTAAACCACTAACAATAACATAAACCACTATCAAAAACCATTAATAAATACCACTATAATAAAACCACTATCATAAACCACTAACAAATATCACTATCATAAACCGCTTTCATCAACCACTACCATTAACAACAAATACTATAAACAGCGCAACATCAGAAACCACTAACCTCGTCGTTGATCACCCCGGCGATATGAGCAACTCCATCCAACCGATAAAGCCTCCCCGGATCGTCCCCCATCGCCTGAATATGTCGCTCCGATCTTACTCGGCCCGAATGTTGGTCGTTTTCTCTGGGGTTTGGTGGGGTATGAGAATGACAAAGTGATTCGAATGAACTTGGTTCGAACTCCTTATATAGCCGAAACCCTTATAATTCAAATCAACTTGATTCGAATTACTTATTGTTACCAAAATCACGTAATTCGAATCAATACGATTCGAACTCCTTTCGTGTGCCCTTCTCCATGTAATTCGAATTGATATAATTCGAACTTGCCTTAGTTAATTCGAGAAAAGTTGATTCGAATTACATGCGTTTTGTGCTTGGGAGTAATTCGAATTGAATCAATTCGAACTATGTGTAACCCTAATTCGAACTAATTTGATTCGAATTATATAATATTGTCTTCTGGTGGATTGATGTCTCAGATTTTTATTTGGCGGATTTGGATAAATATGAGACACCCTTGGCTCATTTGGGTTTTTTACCCATTATTTAAAATAAATAAAATAATTTTAAAAATTTAACTTATGTTGCCAATAAAAATTGATTACCTATTGTTACTCTAAGTTTTATTAGACATACACAGATACTTTCAAGTTTATTTCCACACATCCATGGCATAAACGCAACCAACAAAAGAAATCATTAACGATGACTTTACATACATACATACATAAATACATACATACATACAATAGTTCAATCCATTCAAACGAAGGATAAACATACATACATGTAAGGTTGGAATTTGGAAACATACTTCCTTATTCTATTGTTCACCCAAGTTCACACTTTTTATTTAATTTATATTATATAAACACTTCCAAAACAGTCCCGAAAATCTACCCCTTATTAAATTCCAACCATGCATATAATGTCTTCTAATTTTCTTTTAGTAATTATTATGCCTTGAGAAGATGAGCATCCATGTCTTTAGTATTTTTGTCAAACAATTCCAAGTAACCGTAAGGAGCTTCGACATTATAATTAATTTTCTCATATTCAAGTGTCCATTTAGCTGAAACACTTCCATTGCTGTTATCAATCTCTTGAGCGATGACCTTCAAGACTTTATACTGTTGACTTATGTCTCCATCAAAGAGATTGAATTTGATTGTCTTGTTCTTCTCATCAACGGATTCAATTGTCTCCTTGCATGTAGTTATTTTACCATCTGTTGCTTGACAATAATCAAATTTTAAAGAATATTAAAAAGAAAATTAAAGAAACCCGAGAATAATTATGTCAATTACTTGACATAATTACATGCAAATTATGATAGTCCTTTTGGTTGTTTTAAAATTTTGTCTTTTGTCTTGGAGACAAAATCTATTTTTTGTTATATGTTTTTAGGAACTATAAAAAATACAAGAATTTTGTCAATTTATATATATACTTATAACTCTCTTCTAATAATCTCATTGGTTATGAATTTTTAAACAATTCATATAATTCTCACTAATATATATTATTTCGTAGAAAGAACTTTTTTTGTTGTAAATGGAGGAAACTAATTAAATTTAATAAAATCTCAAAAAAAAAAAGATTAGAAATATAATTATTCATATATCTTTTTTTTAAATTAATTTTTTTAAAAAAGTGATATTATAACATAATATCAAAACTTCTATAATAAAAAAAATTAAAATTTGATTCATATTGAACTTTAATAAAAAAAATTTAGTCTAAAATTAATAACAAAAAAAAAACATATAAAAAATTTATGTAAACCCAAAAAATAAATCTTACATGAAGAGACATATTAAAAATATAATTATTTATGCGACTTTTTCTATAAATTTAGGTTTTTGAAAAAAATGATATGATGACAGATAAAATCCGACGAGATGTTTTATTTTTAATTTACAAATTAATTGATTTAAAATTAAGCTTGATTACCTATAACATAAGTCCAGTGCTTAATCGAATCGCCAATGCTGTGCCAATCCTCACCCTGATGCAGCTTGGTGTGATGCACTCTTTCACAAACGTTTTGATATTGGTGGAGAGATTTTGATACAAAATTAAAGAACTTTCCAGCAGGTGCATGGATCACAATTTCAGTACTAAACTTACCACTCAGTGCCATTGTCTTAAGAAGGAAACAACTACTATGAAGCAAGAAATCAGATAATACTAATAATTTAATAAAGCTAGCTAGCTAGAACATCTGATGAGAGATATGGGACAATGAGTTCAGATTTGTAGGACCTTATATAGAAAAATAAGCTACCTATGTGTTTGCCAGTTTGCAAACCAGAGTTTGCATAAAATTGATTTTGTAAAATTGATTTTGATGATAAGTTAGTTTGGATTAACGTGATTTATGTTTGGTAATCTTTATATCAAAATTGATTATAGTAAAATAAATATTGTTTGGATTATACTACTCAAAATCACTTTTAGATGAAAAATTACTAAAATAGACATCAACTTTATATACATGTAAAATCAGAATACTATAAAAAATAATATAAAAAATATTTATCATATAAATAAAATAAATACAATAAAAAATAAAAATATAAAAGAGAGTACTATAAATTTTATAATGTCACACAAAAAGAAAATATTCTATAATTTTTTTTAGTATCGTCAGTACTCTTTAATTTAGTATTATTTTACACTATAAATTTTTATTATTTATGACTCTATTGTTACTTATAATTAATTTTTTATTTATTTTGTCCTTTTTTTTTATAGGATCATAATTTATATTATTCAAAATTTTGATAATAAACATAGTATATAATAATTACAATTACAAATTTCACAAATTCAGAATAAAAAATAAAAAAAATTAATACAAAACAAAAATAGAGTACATCAAAAAATAGAAAAAAATTATACAGATAAGAAATAATAAAAATTCCATAAAACCAACAACATATATCATATGAACAAAAAAATACCATAAAACGTAAATAAAATTCATATGAATAAAATCAAATAAAAATAAAAAAATTTCAATTTGTCACTGATTGAAATAAATCTGAACGATTTTGATGAAAAAAATGGAACTAAAAAATTATGAAGAAGTAGGAAGAACTACAAAGAATGACAGTGAAGATAATAGTTACTAGTATCGTTCTTATAAAAGAAAATGAAGGGTAGGGTTGGTAAAAAAGAAATATTTTAGCTTCTCCTAAACGTGAAACGTAAAACGTGAAATGCAGAAGCTACAAAATTGAGCTTCTCCTAAACGTGGGTTCAGAGGCAGAATCAATTCTGCGTTCACAAGGATAAAAATTGCCAAACATCAAAGTGAAACTTTCAAAAAGGTCAAACGGGCTTTCTCCTCCCCAACGTGTTTGCCAAACACACCCACGTTTATATCGTCAGCTTGTTCCTCACTATTTAGTCAACACAAAAAATAGTCAATATATGTTATTTTACTCAATGAAATTATCTAACAATGATTAATCACTAAATTCTAAACAAATTTTTTAGGAACGCAAAATAGGTACCATCATATTTTTATAGTTTTATTTGTATTTTGGTTTTATTATATGCATCACGAATTAAATTTGATTATATTATTTATAAAATTTGATTATAGTGCGTATAAAGTTTTATTATCAATGTAAAATATTAAGGTTGCGAGAACTGAACCGGTCACTAAATCGGTTGGGTGATACATAATAAATTATCCATAATTTATAATTAAAAGTTCATAAATAACTTTAAACATCAATCTTTATAACTAATAAAAATCAAAATGCACTTAAATGACAAAGAAATAATGTTCAACCACAAACAATTATTCTAATTTCATAAAAATTATAAAAAATATCAATAGAATAAAAAAAATTAACAATCAAAATTATAATGTTCTACAATAGCAATATCAAATTTGTCGAATACAATTGCTTGTGATGTTCTCCTTCTCATTATCCTAAAAATTTTCAAACCACATCAATTAAAAAAATCAGTACAAAAACAAAGAATAACAACAAATAAAATAAAAATTCATAATCATAAATGATATAAAGCAAGAGTTATCTATCTATCTACTTAATATATTAAAACTGGGTTTTTTCCCAACTAATGAAGGTGAGGTGTCGATCTCTCGTAATTCCGTTTTCCCTCCAAAATGAACTTTCCTATTCTTTATTCTAAATTATTTTATAAAAAATATCTTTTGAAATTTTATTGATACTAAAATAAAGTTGCAAAAAGGTCCATAGGGTAGAATAAGTAAAATAATGTGATACCCACATTATAATATCCAAATGAAACAACCTAGGATCTAAAATGTTTATCTTTCTCTTTTTCGCCATCTATTATATTATTGATTCTATTATATAAAAATTAATTTTTTACATTTAATGATAGAGTCAACGTAGCATGTTTCTGAGAGTGTTTCTTAATTTATTTTGTTTAACTCATTAAGTACAATTCATTATGATGCATTAATTATATCAACTAATTGATTTGATTAGATATTTAAGTATCACACAATTTAAAATTATGT
>NC_029792.2:115633007-115677614 GCF_000816755.2 Arachis ipaensis
ATTCCTTCCATTTTTATTTTACCACTATAAAAGATCATATATGTTAGAAAAAAATATCATTCATTTACCAATTACTCTTTCATTAGGTAGCTTTTACAACAATTCTTTTTCTTCCCATGAGGCGTCGTCGCAAGAAGGTAACTATCGTGGACACAAACCACCACACACTCTTCAACTCCCGTGCTCAACTTCTCATCATTCAGAGCAATATGATATGTTATCCATGAAGCATTTATAGACCATGGTGTTATCATGTATGCATAAATAAAAAAAAATTCTGTAATTAAGCTTAAGTCATTTACCTATTTGTGTGGTATATTATAGTGTGAAATTACTTTCAATTTGTGTTGTGCAATGATATTATGGTTTAATTTAAACTTTTGTTTTAGAACTGTGTTATGATTTTATCTCATTATTTTCTCTTAAATATCAAGTTGATGTATTTTTATTTATTATTATTGAAACGGATGTGATATAAAATCTGTAAAAAAAAAGTATAAAACTCTAAAACTCAATTTATTTTATTGTAGTCTTTTATCTCTTATATTTCTTTTTATTTTGTTCTTATTCATTTTATTTTCTTTTTAAATATCATATAATTTATTATAATTTATACCAATTAATTAATTATAATTCATTATATCAGTTAGTTTAATTCATATTTTTCTCCTATGTTAATCAAAGAATTTTAATAGTTATCAACTACATCTAATAGAATGACTGGGATGTGAAAACTACGATAAGTTAAGCCCAGGTTCAAAATGTTGAAACGAAGGAAAGAAAACAGTGGATATATGATTAGATAAAAATATATAATAACGAGAAATATACTAAAATTGGTTTTTTCCTCCAACTAATAAAAGTGCGGTGTAAATTTCTCATGAATTCATTTTTTCTCTAAAATGAAATCACTATTTTTTCTTCTAAATTTATTTTAGAAAAATATCTTTATTATAATTATATTAAAATTAACATTTAACGAATAATGCATGATTATACTAATTTAGGAAAATATCTTTATTATAATTATATAAAATCAATATTTAAAGATGTGAAATGATGAAAAACAATTTTACCATACCACCATCAACAATTCAGATTCAGCAAAAATCAGCAACCAAAATTAACAACTCAGAATCAGAAAAACCAGCCTAAACAACTCAGAATTAACATAAACAACTCAGAATCAGAAAAAATTCTAGCATTAACAATGTTCATCAACAACACAAAATCAGAAATATCAATGGCCAACAACTCAAAAATCAGAATAAATAAAATTAACAAAATAACCAAAAATAAATTGAGGCAGTAGTGCTTACCGGCGGCGAGGGAGGAAAGAAGGTGACGGCGCAGTGAATACTCCACAGCCGAGCAGAGAGACACATCGCAGTGAGAAAGAGGAGAGACAGAGAGAGCTCGAAGCCTCGAATAGAGAGAGAACTCGAAGAGAGATGGGCACCAACAAATCGAGCACAGACGACGACGGAGAAGCCCTTCGCGGCGGCGTCGCCAACTGTTCCAAGTCGCCAACAGTTCCGAGCAAGCACTTGACGTCGAGGAGAAGAGGATCGAGAAGCGAGCAGACCTTCCACGAGCGAAGACAACACACAAGTCTATCTCTGTCAGCGGCGACAACACTGTCTATTGGAAGAGAAGAGCTCGGCGATGGGATGGGGCTGGGTTCCTACCGCCGTTATGGTTTGGGTTTGTCCAGTGAGAGAGAAAGAGAGAAAGGGGCAGGGATGGGTGAGGGGTTTTAATTTCTCAATATTTGAAAATTTTTTTTAACATATATATATCACTGAACCAGAAAAAAATCGAGCAGTTCTGATGGTTCACCAGTTAACCGCCGATTTGACCCGTTTTTAAGCTAATTTTTTGCAGGATGGTTCTTCACAGCAACCGAACCGGATAAATGACCGATTTCTGATTAATCCGGTCGAACCGGTCGGTCCGGTTCGATTTTCAGAACAATGGTAAATATATGATCATTTTGCATACCATCAAAATGTATTTTTATAAGGGAAGTTCTGTGGTGCTTATTCTCTTTGTTAACATGGTATGCTTATAAGTCATGTAAGCATAAACAGGCAACACATGTATTGAAATGTGTAGAAACGGTGTTGAGGGAATGGCACTGAGGATTAATGCATCTTTTTTGTTCTTGTTTTCCGTATAATGAAAGATGTATAATT
This sequence comes from Arachis ipaensis, assembly GCF_000816755.2. Classification (NCBI taxonomy): domain Eukaryota; kingdom Viridiplantae; phylum Streptophyta; class Magnoliopsida; order Fabales; family Fabaceae; genus Arachis; species Arachis ipaensis. The sequence continues at coordinate 115,635,203 of NC_029792.2, forward strand.
AGTTGTTAATGGGGTTGCTTAAGGAAAATAATAAGTGGGCTGCATAAGTTAATGGAACAACTATTTTGTATGGTTTCAATAGAAATGTGGCCCTAATTGGAGGAACACGGGAATGTAAAATTTTTTTGTGACATAAAAAAATAAAAGGAAAAAGAGGTACCAAAAGTGAAATTAATTGAGTCGATTAAGACCGAAAAGAAAAAAAATTAATTAAGACGATGGTTTAATGCTCCGTCACAGTACTACCACCCCACTCCTCTAAATTGTATACAGTATACCATCCAAAATTGTATTTCCTATAATATAAACCTTGAACAACAAACACCATATAGCAAATTATTCACCCTAAATCCTATAGATCTTGCTAAGAGTAGTGTTTTGAATGAAGAAATGAGAAGAAAGTCACAAGGTACATCGACTACACATTTAGATATTCTTATTTCTGAGTTTAGGGGGAGAATCAAAAATCGAGGTCATAAAAGTAGATATCAAAGCAGAAGCAAGTCTTGAGAAAAGTATAAAAATATTGAGTATCATCACTGTGGTCAAAAGGGACATGTGAAGAAATTTTTTTGGCAGCTAAAGAAGGAGAAAGCCAAGAGAAGTAAAGACAAGAGCAAAAATAAAGATGATGGTAGCAATGAAGACAAGGTTAATGTAACTCATGATGATTTTCTTCTTGTTGAGGAGTTTGAATCTGTTAACCTTGTTGATAATAGCACTAGTTAGGTGATTGATAGTGGTGCTTCTATTCATGTTACATCTAGGAGGGATTTGTTTACGTCTTATACTCCTGATGATTTTGGTGATGTGAAAATGGCTCATCAAGGTGTTGCAAAATGTGTCGGTGTTGGACAGGTTTGCTTAGAAATCTCCAACGGTACCAAGTTGACTTTGAAGCATGTGAAGTATGTTCCAGATATTCGGTTGAACTTACTTTCTGTTGGTAAGTTGTGTGATGAAGACTTGGATAGCTCATTCTCTCGTGATAGTTGGAAGCCCACCAAGGGTTCCATGGTTGTTGCTAGAGGTATACGACACTCTACTCTTTATTTAATTCAAGCAAAGATTGTGAAAGATGTTGTTAATGCTGCTGACTTTGTTGATGAAACTGATTTATGGCATAAGAGATTATGTCATATGAGTGAGAAAGGCATGAATATATTATCCAAGAGGAATCTTTTATCTGGTTGTAAGGCTGCTTTGTAAAAGTACAACCATTGCTTTGCTGGAAAACAAAACAGGGTTTCTTTCAAGAGTCATCCACCTTCAAGGAAGCCAGAGATACTTGACTTGGTGTATTCTTATGTATGTGGGCTGATGAAGACAAGAACACTTGGAAGGTCTATCTATTTTGTAACCTTTATTGATGATCATTCTAGAAAATTATGGATTTACACTTTGAAGACCAAAGATCAAGTTTTGAATGTGTTCAAGCAATTTCAAGCTTCTGTTGAAAGAGAAACTGGAAAGAAGTTGAAATGCATTTGTACTGACGATGGTGGTGAGTACTCAGGTCCATTTGATGCTTATTGTAAAGAGCATGGTATAAGACATCAGAAGACTCCTCCGAAGACTCCTCAGTTGAATGGCTTGGCTAAAAGGATAAACAGAACATTGGTTGAAAAAGTTAGGTGCTTATTGTCACAATCTGGATTGGCAAAATTCTTTTGGGGTGAAGCTTTGAGCACTGTTGTTCATGTCTTGAACCGGACACCATGTGTTCCCTTGCAATTTGAAGTTCCAGAGAAGGCGTGGTCAGGTAAAGATGTTTCTTATGATCATTTAAGAGTCTTTGGATGTAAAGCCTTTCTTCATATTTCCAAAGATGAGAGATCCAAGCTTGATGTCAAGACTAGGCAGTGTATTTTTTTTTTTGGCTATGGCATGGATGAGTTTAGTTACAGGTTTTATGATCCTGTTAGCAAGAAGGTGATTTCAAGTAGAGATGTTATCTTTGTTAAAGACCAAACATTGAAGGATGTTGATAATGCGGAGAAGCCAATGGTTTAGCCTAGTGATGATTTTTCTGACTTGGATATTACTCCCTCTATGCCTATGGTGGAAGATGGTAGAATTGAAGCTCAAAATAATGAGCATGATACAAGTGCAGGTGAAGATGGAACAGTTGATCCGATACTTGATAAAGTTGGTAATGATGATCCAGATGAACAACCAGCTTTGGAAATTTCTGCAAATGCACTCAAAAGGTCTACAAGAGAGAGAAATCCTTCGTCAAGGTATTCTCCACATGAGGGTGTTTTGTTGACTGATGGGGGAGAACCTGAATGCTTTGGAGAGTCTGTTAAAGATGAAAGCAAAGCTCAATGACTTGAAGCTATGCAAGAAGAAATGAAGTCTTTACTTGAGAACGATACCTGTGAGTTGGTATAGCTACCGAAGGGTATGCGAGTTTTGAAGAGGCAGGTTTTAGCCAGAGAAAAGCTGTTGATTATGAGGAGATCTTTTCTCCTGTTGTGAGGATGTCATCCATTCATGCTGTGCTTCAATTAACAGCGTCTCTTGATCTGGAGATTGAGCAAATGGATGTGAAGATAGCTTTTCTTCATGGTGATTTAGACAAGGAGATCTACATGGAGCAATCGAAGGGCTTTGTTGTTAAAGGAAAAGAAGATTTTGTGTACAAGCTTAAGAAGAGTCTTTATGGGTTGAAGCAAGCTCCAAGACAGTGGTACAAGAAGTTTGAATCTGTTATGAGGGAGCATGGTTACCGTAAGACAACTTCAGATAATTGTGTATTTGTGCAAAAATTTTCTAATGGTGATTTTATCATTCTTTTTCTTTATGTGGATGATATTTTTATTGTGGGTAAGAATGCTTTGAGGACTAATGAGTTGAAGAAATAGCTGAGCAAGTTCTTTGCTATGAAGAACTTGGGTCCTGCCAAATAGATTTTGGGCATGACTATTACTCGTTATAGAGATTTCAAGAAGAAATGAAGTCCTTACTTGAGAATGATATCTGTGAGTTGGTATAGCTACCGAAGGGTATGCAAGTTTTGAAAAGGCAGGTTTTAGCCAGAGAAAAGGTGTTGATTATGAGGAGATCTTTTCTCCTGTTGTGAGGATGTCATCCATTCGTGCTGTGATTCAATTAGCAGTGTCTCTTAATCTGGAGATTGAGCAAATGGATGTGAAGACAGCTTTTCTTCATGGTGATTTAGACAAGGAGATCTACATGAAGCAACCGGAGGGCTTTGTTGTTAATGGAAAAGAAGATTTTGTGTACAAGCTTAAGAAGAGTCTTTATGGGTTGAAGCAAGCTCCAAGACAGTGGTACAAGAAGTTTGAATCTATTATGTGGGAGCATGGTTACCGTAAGACAACTTCAGATCATTGTGTATTTGTGCAAAAAATTTTTGATTGTGATTTTATCATTCTTTTGCTACATGGAGCAACCGGAGGGCTTTGTTGTTAATGGAAAAGAAGATTTTGTGTACAAGCTTAAAAAGAGTCTTTATGGGTTGAAGCAAGCTCCAAGACAGTGGTACAAGAAATTTGAATCTGTTATGTGGAAGCATGGTTACCGTAAGACAACTTCAGATCATTGTGTATTTGTGCAAAAATATTTTGATTGTGATTTTATCATTCTTTTGCTTTATGTGGATGATATTTTGATTGTGGGCAAGAATGCTTTGAGGATTAATGAGTTGAAGAAACAGCTGAGTAAGTTCTTTACTATGAAGGACTTGGGTCCTACCAAACATATTTTGGGCAAGACTATTACTTGTTATAGAGATTTCAAGAAGCTTTATTTGTCACAGGAGAAGTACATAAAGAAGGTTCTTCAAAGGGTTTGGTATGAATGATGCAAAATGTGTTACTAGTTCTTTTGCTCCTCATTTTAAGTTGAGTACCAAGTAGTGTCCAACCATTGATGAGGAGAAACAAGCAATGGATGAAATTCCTTATGCCTCAGCTGTTGGAAGCTTGATGTATGCTATGGTGTGTACTAGACCAGACATTGCTCATGAGGTTGGTATTGTGAGTCATTTTCTCTCTAATCCAGGTAAAGAACATTGGAATGCTGTTAAATGGATTATGAGATATCTCAAAGGTACAACTAACTTGAGTTTGAGTTTTGGTGGTGAGAAACTTTTGCTAGTTGGCTTTACTGATGCAGACATAGCAGGAGATATTGATTCTCAAAAGTCTACTTCAGGTTATTTGGTCAAGTTTGCAGGGGGAACTATTTCATGGCAGTCAAGGTTATAGAAGTGTGTTGCACTTTCTACCACAGAGGCAGAGTTTATTGCAGCAACTAAAGAATGTAAAGAGTTGTTGTGGATGAAAAAGTTTCTTGTAGCACTTGTTTCAAGCAAGGCCGTTATGTGTTGTTGTGTCATAGTCAAAGTGCTATTCATCTTGCCAAGAATTCTACTTTTCATGCAAGATCTAAACATATTGATGTTAGGTATCATTAGATACGGGATGTGTTAGATTCCAAGTTGTTGGAACTTGAGAAAGTTCACACCGATGACAATGGTGCTGATATGATGACAAAAACATTGTCAAGAGATAAGTTTAAAACATGTTGTTTGATCGCCAGGATGGTGAAGGCCTTCACCTAGTCGAGAAGGGGGAGATTTGTTGGGTTTTTTTCTCTCCTTTGTGAGGCCTAGGCCCAATTTTTGGGGTGTCTCTTTTGCACCCATTGTGTTACAACCCTAATTCATATTTTGGAGTCATTGAGAGGTAGAGAGTGTTGCCATCAAAGTGAGAGAGAAGAGAGAAAACATAATTTCCATTTTTAGGCAAAGCATCAAATTTTAAATAGCAGTTTTCTCATTCGTTTACCGTTGGACCGATGTGAAATTTAAACTGCATATTTTCCTCATCATATTCTTAATTCTGGATGGTGAAGATGTTGATTGGAAGTTTGCAGTGGGAGAAATTGGCTTCGCAAGAGAGAAAATAGGTTTCCCGGTTTTACACAGAGCACCATTTTTTGAACAGTAGTTTCTCATTCTTTCACCGTTGGATTAATATGAAAGTTGGACTGTAGATTTTTCACATCTTGTTCTTTATTCTGAACGGTGAAGATTTTAATTGGAGGTCTACAGAGGGATAAATAGGCTTCCAATAGCAGCTCTATTTTTTTGGTATTTTTCATCTTCTTGCTTCTCATTTGTAAGCTTTGGTGTTTTGATGTTTTGGCTGGTTATATACACGTTTTTATGCTTTGTTTGAGACTCTCTTGTACCTCATTTGATTATAGTGGAGCTATTTCATTGGTCTGGACGACTTGTGATTTTTACCGCTCACATTGAGGGGGTTTTTCACGTTAAAATCTCGGTGTGTTCTTGTTATTGCTTTACTTGCTATATTTGCTTGTTCATAGTTGCTGCCATATTGTGTTGTGAGTACTTTCATATAGTTCTTGTGTTGGATATTTGTGTTATTTTTGCTGCTGTGCTCTTTCAGTAAGTGTTTTGCTTCTATCAATTAAAGATAGTCTTATATTACTATATTAGTATATTTATTTAATTAAATGATTATATTTTTAAGCATTTTAATATATTTAAATATACTATTAATTAAGGTATAAGACGAGATATGTAAAGTCGAAGTAGGGATGAGAAAAAAATCTGTATCCATAGATATTCACAGGAATTATATATCTGCAACAAAGATGCTAACAGGGATTCGTAATGGAGAGTGAACCTACCCCCACAAATAAATGGAAAAAGGGGTAGGGATTGAGGTATCCGCTCCACAAGAATTCATTAAATCTCCATAAAAAAATTTTACTTAAATGTTCTTATATATATAAGTTATGTAAGTAGTCCTAATTCATTTTATTTTAATTTATATGTAAAAAATTTCATGTATATGTTATTATGTTAAATTTGTGTTTGATTTAATACATTTGGTCGAATATTGAATTTTATTATGATTGTGTTAATTTTGTTTTAAAAAAAGTTAAAATTTAATATCCATGGATACTAGGTATCTACCTCCCATGTGGAAGAAAATAAACAGAGATCCATGACAAAGATAAGACGGAACAGAGACATTTTATTAAACGAGAACGGAGGTGGAGAGTGTCACATCTCAAAACGAGTTATGATTGATGCTTAGTGAAATGGTCCGCCTAGCAAACCTACTATATTTGAGTATAAGTTAAATAAGAAAGTTACAAATATTCTTAATGAATTTACAAGTTTTAAAAAGAATAGTTACACACTTTTAACAAAAGATAAAATAACTAAAAATAGTTGGAGCATATAACATTTAGGAACACAACAAATAATAGATACCCATTGCAGATTATTGCTCTTGAATATAGAAATGCTCACATAATTAAGTATTTGTTCCTGAAAAATATATTTAAAAAAACGGAGTTAAATATTATTATAAAAGTAATTTTATTTAAAAAATAATAATTTATATAAATAAGTGAATAAATAAGAGAGTTCTCAGTACATAAATCAAATCAAATAGTCCACATTGGGCAGCTCCACCTTTAAGGATAACTCTTTCCTCTCGTGTGTCCATATAGAATAATAGATCCAACATATGGCTTACACGTTGCGCTAGCAACGCCCTTACTAGCTGACGTCTGAGTTAGATGCATCTAAGTTAACATCATGACTGTCGTTAACTACAATTTTCTAATACAAGTTTCCTAAACCAATTCAAAATATATAATTTCAAATACAACAAATCTTTGATCTTTTAAATATATAAGATATCAAATCAAATCAAATAATACTTTCTCATCGGAAATCATTTTCAATCATACTATTTCAATCATAAGGAATTTCAAACATATGTCACAATTTCAAAGTAAGTGAATACCAACAAATACTTCAACGCTTCGAAAATACATATTCATGTAAAATCAAATGTTCTAAAATAATATAAAACTTCATCAAACATACATATAGCCTCATGTAAAATTTTTAAGGTATCAGCTTCACAAAAATAGTTATTCAACCATAATAAATCAATTATTCTAATCAAATTAAAATTTTTCAATAATAGTTTTATATAGACTAAACCACCAAAGTAGCCATAAAAGATTTTTTCGCTGACAAAAATAACTATGGAAGATCATAACTCCTCAAATGCCCACAGTTGATTAGTTCCATTTGTCAAATATGAGCAAACGTTAGAAGGGTATTGTTAAGCTATGTAAGGTGTCCATATCCATAATAACGTGGTAAAAGGATTTCTTAGGTGGATTAATTTTTTTTATTTGAAAATTGTATTTATTTAGTTAATTCACTTAATTGAAAAAATTTACTTACTCCTTCAAATTGAAATTAGATGATGAATAGGAAATGTTACCTACCCTCATTTTGAGTGCAAAATTAAGCATGCCCTAACAGAGCCGTTTTTCATCTTCTTCTTCTCTAGCATACCCTATTGTTCTGTGATTCTAGTCTTGCGACGATATTGGAGAGGGAAGTTGCTACTTCCCAAAGGACCGTGTTTAGAGGCAAGATCTATCACACTCAAAGGCTTTAAGAGGTAATACTCTCATAAACTAAGTGATTCGATGACTGTAATCTCATAGTTATAAGAGTTCTTTGTTCAATGTGAAAAAATTAGTTCAGTTTGCAATAACTTCATTATATTTTCGTCCCTCTATTTAAGCTGTATAATTTTTTATAGTGGGAATATAACATTTTCTGATTTTTAGTGTATTATGGTGTGTATTGGTTCATTCTTTATGTTCATTTTGGATGGTGCATATTTAGAAATTGAATGTAAGATAGGCTTGCAAGTGCATTACACTGATTAGTTGGTTATTTATTTTGTGAATAAATAATCTTTGAAGTAAGCTTTTTTTGAAGTTCCTACCCTTCCTGCTCTATCTCGTTAAATTGTTCCATTAAAGATGTGATAATGCTCTTCAATACAAAGTTATTTATATTATTTTAGTCTATATATCAGTCTATTTATTTTGTATAATGAATTATTATGCATAATAGTTGTGCTAACAAATATAAGACTAGGATAGGAATTCAACCATAAAAGAGACTAGTCAATGCAGTGATTTTTAGTGCATAATAAAACACATATTTGAAAAAAATAATTATAAAGAAATGATAAAGTTTTGCCAGAAAAGAGGGGCTGAATTATACAAAACACTTGAAAAAAAAAGCTAATTTGAAAAACTAACTTACCAAATATTTGATTTAGTTTGTGATTTTGTATGCAGTAATAGAAATAAATTTGTAGAACTTTTGAAAGTAACTTGATCATATGTAACCAAATTATATTATATAACACAGGATAGCCATGAATTGATTGCTGATATGAAATTTTCTCATTTTTTATTTTATTTTTCTCAAAAATAAATGTTTAGAAAGTAGGTGATTAAGAATAGTAGAGTTGGTGAAAACTTGCTCTCCACAATACTGGCTGGTCTTTTCTCTCTTTCTCGCTTAGATCATCTCGCTCTCACTCTTTGGACTACATCCTCTCTCTCGCTGGTCTACTCTTTCTCTATCTCTAGCCGACTACCTCTCGCGGTCTTTCTGGTTTGGGTCGGTGCAAATCATCGTGGCTATGGTTAAATCTACCAAAGAAGAGTTCAGCCGCGGTGAATCTGAAACAAATCCTAAATAGGTTAAATCTGAGATGAAAAAATCCACATCATCTCTCTCTCTCTCTCTCTAACTTTCTCTTCTGGGGTTAGGTTTTATTCCAATTTAGTGTTGGCCAAGCTGGATAGGTACAGAGGAGATCGCTACGAAAATAACAACAACAAAAACAATGATGATTCTCATGGCCACCGTTACTCTTCGAGGCCGCACTCTCGCTTCTCCGATTCTCCGATGACATACCACAACTCTCGTCGGAGTCCCGCACACTTATGCTCTAGCGGTTATGACTTCCACAGCCTGCCACGTTGCTTTCCCAGTAGGAATGTAGGTTTCCACCCAATCGGCCCCGGCAAAGGGTTCGAGCCGATGGATGGTGATAGTTATGGAGAATATGGGTTCAATACTTACCAGGCTCCTCCTCTGTAGCTGTCTGGTCACAAGTGAGGGTTTTGAGGAGTTTTTCTAGGTAAGGTGGCATACTTTTCACTGTGATTTGGATCTTGGTTGCCCCTCTCCTATTTTGATTCCCTTGCGATCTTATCTTAATTTGTCTTCAAATCTTGATTTTCTCCCCTTTTTGACATTTTTTCCAATTCTTTTGAGCATTTGTGGTGGTGCTAAAGATGATAATGGAGAATAGTAGGTTGAAGTCATTTCCTGGGATCCTCAAGCTTATGATTATCATAATTTCCTGGTCATTTGAATGTTTGTAGATCTGAGATCTAAAAATTGCAAAGATAATGATTTGATTTGAATTTTAAGTTGTTGGATATTTAGGTTTAGTTGGTCTGTGTGCTATTTCGTGATTTTGCAAAGAGTTGGTATTTTTCTATTTTTATATCTTCTCAGCTCTTGGGATTTACTTTATAATTAAATAAGATATTGAAAAAGATTATTACTATATATATTTTGATTCTGTTGTCCTGTGATGGTACATATGTTCTATGGATAAAGCCTAAAATAAAGTTTCATTGATAATTCTCTAATGGATAATCATCTATCTATGGTTTGAAAGCATTTAATGTTAGCTTTATTCATGTCTTAATCTCTTGCTAATGCATGGTCACTTTTGTTTCTCCTTTTGTAGATTTTTTATCTGTTTGGTCTCAAGAAAAATGGTATCATTGAGTTTAGAGAATTTGTTCATTAGATGTATTTCACCCAGATGCATCTATAGAAGGCAAGATCAACTATGAGATAGAACAATTACATAATAATTATTCGTATTCATACCTCATATCTTCTTTTTTTTCTCCCTCAAGAATCATATGCATGATTTATTATATTGGACTGCATAAATGGTTTGTATTCAATTATTTATCATTGTATTAAGTTGCTTATAATGATTTTGCAGTTGTTTTTCGGTTATATGATCTAAGGCAAACATGGTATATTGAACTTGAAGAGGTAAAGTGCTTTTTCTATTTCCTTTTAACAAATCAGCATTAAGTATTAGCGGCTAATATTGCTCGCTCTTTGAAATATATGAATCTTCTATTATTATTGTTAGTTTCAATATTTTGTATGCATATATTATCAAAAAGAAATTCACGATCATGGTTGAAATTATAAATTTAAATACCTGTGGTCCTTAGAACTTGCCATCAATAATGCAGATTTTATCTAATTTTTTTTAATATGTTTGGATTCATTGGAACATTCTACCACACAGAGCTTTACGCTTAAGTTGTAAAACAGAGGTGGTGAGGTATTATGACCTATAAAATAAAAATACATATACATAGATATAGGTGAAAAAATGTCATAACTAGTAGCCTTGAAGAAAAGCTTAAGCAAAAACTGCAAAAAGAAAAGTGCATCGCACACGTAAAAGGATAACCAGATAAAAGGAAGGATAAAGCTTATATACATAAAGAGCAGAATACCAAAAGATACAAAATATCAAGCTCTAGACTCGATTTGCAAAGCCAAGGCCGGCCAGAGTATAGGCATCACAGTGTGTGTATGCACAACTTACAAATCCTCAGGGTGAGTGTACGCACACCTCCTTGTTCATATGCACGAGTTTAACCACACGCTCTGATTCGTGTATGAGTATGCATGAGGAGGTGTGCGTACACACACCCTGAGGATTTTCAAATAAACTCCACTCAAATCCAAAATCCGAGGATCAAGTTATGGTCCTCCAAAGTTGGTTAAAAACCAAGTTTTTACTAAAAGTACTAAACCTCTATTTTTACCAAAACCTCAACTAAAAGCCAATGTTTCACACCCTAAAACAACACCAATTGTGTTCAAAGCAATTCCATATCCATTCCATCACTTCCACAACATACCAATACTCAATTTTATCAATTTCATTCCAAACAATTCATAATCAAAACAATACAGTTCATCATTCACATGCTCATAATCATCATCCACATCAATCATCATCACATGCTCATAATAAACTCAACATTTTCACCAAAATTACTAAATCTTAACAAGTTCACATAATTCAACCTATTCTACGGTCAACTAGCCTAAGTTTTCACGTAACATTACACATTATCTATGAGAAACCAAAACCATACCTTGGATGATTCCTCTCTAAGCCTGAAACACCTCAAAATCCTCAATTCACAAGCTCCAAGTCTCCATCAAATAGAACTTTAGCCCCCAATACACAAACTCAAGCCTCCAACTTCATCAATTTGGATCCAATTCACATATATATCACCTAATTTTGCATCATTGCATACACATTCACAAATTTAATACCTAACCTCATATATTTAAAGGATTCACAGGAGTTTTGAGTTCCTTACCGTTATCCACAGAGAATTGGCTAAAATCCAATAATTTTCCATTGCTAGAGTTTACCTAAACCATCAAAATTACATAATCTCTCAATACCAAAATCCAAAATTTTCGAAATTTTAGAGAAGAAGGCTGGGTGAGAAAACTGAATTTACTTACCACTTTTTTGGAAGGTTTTGAAGAGCTCGATACGGTGATCGCGTGGCCGTAAACGGTGCAGCGATTGGAGCTCCAGATTGAGAGATATGTGGAACTGAATTGAGACAAGGATTAGGGTTCTTGCTTCTTACCCCCCTTTCCCTAAATGCAGCATGAATCCCTTTTGTTTAAGGGAGAAGTGGCTGAAGCCACCTAAGTGAGGGAGAATGGGTTTGGCCTTGGGCCCAAAATAGGCCCGGTTCAACCGATTCAGCTCGTTGGCTCAATTTTGGGCCAAAAATTTTAAAATTAGTGTCAAAATTTATATTTTTAATATTTTTTCCTCTCTAGATTATAAAATTTAATTCTCTAATTTCTTTGAATAATAATTAATTTATTTTCTAATTATATATTTATTTCGCGGGATTTACATCCTACTCACCTAATTAAGAATTTTGTCCCCAAAATTAAAATTCAGTTACCTAAAAATAGGTGTGGGTAGTCCTTCCTCATTTCCAATTCAAGCTCCCAAGTGTGTTCTTCAACTCCGACCTGACTCCATGCAACTTTTATTAACAAAACTTCCTTTCCGCATAGTCGTTTAACACTAGTATCGTCAATTCTGACTGGAGTCACCTGAAACGTCAGCTTTTCCTTTAACTGAATCGATTCGGGTTCTAAGATGTGAGTTGTATTCGGAATATATTTGCGGAGTTGGGATACATGGAAGACATCATGTAAATTTGAAAGGTGTGGCAGTAAAGATACTTGATAGGCCACTGGTCCGATCCGGCTCAATACCACAAAGGGTCCAATATACCTAGGGTTTAACTTCTTAGTATTTATCGCCCAGCCAACGCCTATAGTTGGTGTAACCTTTAGAAATACGAAGTTGCCTTTACTAAATTCCAATGGCTTCCACTGTCAATCAACGTAACTCTTCTGACGACTCTGTGCAGTGAGAATTCTAGCTCAGATTCGTTTAATCTGCTCGGTTGTCTCAGATACCAAGTTAGGACCCAGAATACTCGATTCATCTGCTTCGTACTAACAAAGCAGAGATTAGCATTTTTTCCATACAATGCTTTATACGGAGCCATCCCAATACTCGCATGGTAGCTGTTGTTGTATGCAAATTCTACCAACGGCATATACCAGTCCCAGCTCACTGGTTGGTCTAGAGCACAAGCCCTCAACATATCTTCTAAAGTTTTAATAATTCTCTCTGACTGTCTGTCTGTCTGTGAGTGATAAGCAGTGCTTAGACATAATCGCATCCCAAACACCTTTTGAAAGGCACCCTAGAGCCTTAAAGTGAAACAATGATCCCTATAAAAAACTATGGTTGTCAACACACTATGCAGTCTCATGATGCACCACTTTTGCATGGTATATTTTATGCTTAATTTGAGTAGATTTCATCCATTATTCCCACATTTATTCAATGAAATATCATGGTTTCATGACTTTCTCCTAATTTGTGCTTAAGAGTGAAAACATGCTTTTTAGGCCTTTAATTGGTTAATTTTAATTCACCTTTGATTCCACTATATGCCTTGATGTGTTTGTTTAGTGATTTCAGGTTGGAAAGGCTAGGAATGGATCAAAGGAGTGAAGAAAAAAGCATGCAAAGTGGAGAAATCATGGAAAATCAAGGATTTGGGATGCATTCATCGACGCGCACGCGTACCAGACGCGCACGCGTGAACTTGAAGTCGCATGGCGACGCGTATGCATACATGACGTGTACACGTGGATAGCAAAAATGCCAAACGACGCATACGCGTCGATGCTCGCACGTGACCTCATTAAAGTGAAAACGCTGGGGGCGATTTCTGAGCTTCCCAGACCCAGATCCAACTCAATCCAGAGCCTATTACATGCAGAAATCAATAGGAGTCAGGGGGAACACATAATAATTTCATCATGCTTTAGGATAGTTTTTAGAGAGAGAAGCTCTCTCTTCTCTCTAGAATTAGGTTAGATGTAGATTAGGATTTCTTAGATTTAGGTTTAATTCATGCTTTGATTTACTTTTCCTTTATAATTTCTTGTTCTTCTACCTTTGCTTTCTCTAGTTTAGTCTTTTATTCTTGTAATTGTTTACTTTGTTGTTGATGCACTCTTGTTTCTTTTATTTTCCTTTAATGTAATTTCATATTTTATGTTCCTTGATTGTTGATTTCAATTGTTGTTATTGTTTCCTTGCTTTGGTAGTTGGTAGAATTATATTTCTTGCAATCTTATTTTGCCTTCCTTTTATGCCTTCCAAGTGTTTGACAAAATACTTAGAAGGATGCTAGAGTAGATTTTTCTCCTCTTGGCTTGGTTTGAGTAATTGGAGACTCTTGAGTTATCAAACTCTTTTGTTGATTAATAATTGAAAGTTGCTAGTTGATTTGAATTCCACTATAGCTAGTCTTTCCTTAGGAGTTGACTAGGACTTGAAGACTCAAATTGATTATCTCCACTTGACTTTCCTTCATAGTTAGAGGTTAACTAAGTGGAGCAATGGACAATTCTTGTCACAATTGATGATGATAATGAGGATAGGACTTCTAGTTCTCATTCCTTGCCAAGAGCTTTCTTAGCTATTAGTTTAATTTTTGCTATTTACATTTCTTGTCCTTTATCCAAAACCCCAAAATACTTGTCCCATAACCAATAACAAGAATACTTCCCTGCAATTCCTTCGAGACCCGAGGTTTAAATACTTCGGTTATTTTTATTGGGGTTTGTTACTTGTGACAAACAATTTTTTTGCATGTGAGGATTCATTGTTGGTTTAGAACTATACTTGCAACGAGAATTTATTGTAAAATTCTAAACCACACAAAAATCCAATCATCATCTCACAATCTCTTTGATATATAGACGGGCTAACTCCTCTAATGTATAGTTTATCCGGACGAGCAAGAAGTGAGCAGACTTCGTCAACCGATCCATAATTACTCATACTGCGTCAAATCCTGCCCTAGTCCTCAGCAATCCTAACACGAAGTCTATGGCAACACCTTTCCACTTCCACTGCGGAATTTCCAAAGGTTATATAGTTTTGGACGGTTTCTGATGCTCAATCTTTACCTTCTGGCAGGTTAAACACTTCGAAACATGTAAAGCCACATCACTATTCATTCCTGGCCACCAGAACATTGCTTTTAGGTCATGATACATCTCAGTACTCTTTGGATGAATCAAAAAATTACTCCGGTGAGCTTTTGTTAACACATATTTCCTTAAGTCTCCCACATTCAGTACACAAATTCTTCCTTTGTACCTCTAAACTCTTCTCTGTATTTACTAACTTCTCTTTGTTTCCTCTATTCAATGACTTGCAATATTTTCTACAGATCCTGATCGTTCTACTGAGCTTTCTGAATCTCAGCCTTGAAATCATTGGAGATATGCAACTAATTTAAGGACATATTCCTGGCTACCTCTTTAACGCCCAAGTTCATATTCTTAAATTCTTCCAACAACATTTCTTCTTTTAGCATCATCCAAGCAACATATAACGATTTTTGGCTCAAAGCATTTGCCACGACATTAGCTTTTCCTGGATGATAACTTAGTTCAAAATCATAGTCCTTCAGCAACTCCATCCACCTTCTTTGGCGCATATTAAGTTCCTTATGATCAAAGAGATGTTTCAAACTCTTATTATCAGAGAAAACTTGAAACTTAACCCTACACAAGGAATGCCTCCAAACTTTCAAGGCAAACATAACCACAGCGAGTTCTAGGTCGTGAGTAAGATAGTTTACTTTGTGCGGTCTCAACTGTCGAGAAGGATATGCTAAGACATTGCGGTGTTGCATTAGCACGCACACCAATCCCTTCAACAAAGTATCACAGTACACCTTAAAAGACTCATTAGGTACAGGTAACACAAGCACAGGCGCTGTAGTCAATTTCTGCTTCAATGTTTGGAAGCTTTCCTTACATTCCGATGTCCAGAAAAACGACACATCCTTTCGAGTTAACTTTGTCAAAGGTAACATAATTTGTGAAAAGCCCTTGATAAACCTTTGATAATATCCCACCAAACTAAGAAGCTTCTGATCTTCGTTACAGCTGTTGGTCGTTCCCAATCCATCAATGCCTCAACCTTAGAAGGATCCACAACTATTCCTTGCTTACTCACCACGTGACCCAGAAATCTCACCTCACTCTTCCAGAATTCACACTTAGAGAGTTTTGCATACAACTTCCTTTCTTTCCGAACCTGTAGCAAGATCCACAAGTGTTCTGCGAGCTCCTCTTTGGTCTTAGAGTAGATTAGAATGTCATCAATAAAGACGGCGACAAATTTATCCAAGAAAGGATGGAATATTTGATTCATGTAGTCCATAAACACTGTCAGGGCATTTGTGAACCCAAAGGACATTACAGTATATTCATAGTGACTGTAACGGGTACTAAAAGCAGTTTTCGGGATATCTTCGTCTCTTACTCTTATCTGGTGGTAACCAGACTTCAAGTCAATCTTGGAAAAGACACCAGCTCCTTGTAATTGGTCCACCAAATCATCAATTCTTGGTAATGGATATTTGTTCTTTACTCTCACTTTTTTTAATTTTCTGTAATCTACTCATAGCCACACACTTCCATCCTTCTTTTCCACTAACAACACTATGCTCCCCATGGAGAAACGGTTAGACGAATGAAGTTCTTACTCATTAACTCCTCCAGCTGAGCCTTAAGTTCAGCCATCTCCAAGGGCAACATTTGGTAAGGCGTAATTAAAATTGGTCCTGCTCCAAGAACTAGCTCAATCGTAAACTCGATTTCTCGAGAAGGAGAAAATTCAGGTATGTCTTTAGGGAATACCTTAGGAATTTCATTTACAACCAGAATCTTATTTAAACTTTGTTCATCGCCCAACACACTTACAGCTAAAAGCATGAATCTCTGACAATCACTTCCACTGCAATTCACCATGACAAAATTTAAGTAATATCCCTTCGCCATCACCGGTCTTTTTGACCCTTCAGACATAAATCGCACTAACAGTTCAAAATAATTTACTAGTACGTGATACTTCGACAACCAATCCAAACCCAGAATTAGATCAAGCCCAATCATCGGCAAACAAATCAAGTCATGGATAAAAATTCGGTGTTTAATTCAAAACAGGACTTGTTGACAGCCTAATCTAGTCATGATAGCCTCAGAGGCAGAAGTATGTACTTGCAAATCATAGGCCAACATGGTTATCTTCAATCCTAACTCACTGGCTTTCACAAATGATATAAATGAATGTGATGCCCCAGTATCAAACAAAGCAACTAAAATCTATCACCAATTTCACAATTACCTCTGATCAGAGTATCTAACCTCTCAGCATCATCCATTGACATAATAAACACACGTCTCTACTACTGAACTCTCTCGGCTTCCTGTCTCTTCCTCTCTGGGTAATTCCAAGATAGATGTTTGGCTCCACAATAGTAATAGCATATACCCAAACCTACTCTGCATGGAGTGTTAGGATGATATGCCCCATATCTCCTACATGTCAAGTTATTGGAAGGATTCTGAATCTACTTTCCCTTGCGTTGTCCTCGGTTGTTGTTATTGTTGTTGTTGAACCTCTGAAAGTTATTCTGTCCCTGAGGTGGTTGTGGAATATAGCCTTCTCACTTGAATTTTCGACCTCTAGGCGCAAAGTTCCTCCTCTGATCCCTTCTAGCAAACACTCGGTGATCACCTCGTCCAATGCCGCCTTTTTCATGCAATCCTCACTAACTTTGCTCTTATTTACCAGTTCAGAGAAAACTTGATCTTCATCGGGTGCACTGTACTCAGAATGTCACTCCGAAGTCCACCTTCGAAATTGATGCACTTCCACTCTTCAAATTTCCTAGATCTCCCTAGCAAATCCTAGAAAACTAGCACAGCTCCTCGAATCAATTGGTGTACTCAAATACCGACATTGAACCCTGATTCAACTGTAGTAACTCGAGCTCCTAAGCTGTCTTAACTGAGTTGGGAAAGTACTTCTTATAAAATTCAGTTTGAAAGACATCCCAGGGTATCACAGCATTGTCTCGCTGCAGAAGGTGCCGGGTTCCCTGCCACCAATGCTGAGCATCACCCACCAGTTGGTAAGTGGCGAACTCAACACATTGATTCTCAGGAACTTGTTGCACTTGCAAAGCCCATTCCATTGCCTGAAACCAATTGTCAGCCTCTGTGGGATTTGTGGTTCCTCGAAAAATCGGTGGATTTATCTTCATAAAGATCACTAAGGTCATCGGCCATTTCCACCATTACCCCAATTTAAATTATTAATTTTCTGACCAAGGACCTCAGCCGTTGCTTGCATATCCACGGCCATGTTCTCCAGAGCATTTATAGAGTTCACGGGATTATTCGCAGTTGTTTCAGGTCCGTATTACTATTTCGACCTCTGCCTCGACCGCGTCTGCGTCCATGAGTCGTCAATTGGTTCTTGTTCACACCAAACAAGTGAGATCAAGGTGATCAGTCTCAATATCTCAAGTTTAGTGCTTCAAAGTCCCAAATGTATACTCATGAACAAATATGTCACATATATCAGTTAGATATCCTAATTAACATTTGCACACACCCAGCCCAGAAGCATAGTCAGGCCGTCCCTCAGGCTCTACAGGAACGAACTGCTATGATACCATAATGTAACACCATATAAACCCCACGAAATAAATAAATAATTAGCCAATAAATTAATTATTATTCAAAAAATTAGGGAATTAAATTTTTAAAATCTAGAGAGGTGAAAATATTAAAAATATGATTTTTGACACTAATTTTAAAGTTTTTGGTCGAAAATTAGGCCAACGGGCCGAACCAGTTGAATTGGGCCCAAGGCCCAATCTATTCACCCTCACTTAAGTGGTTTCAGGAACTTCTCCATTAAACAAAAGGGATTCATGCTGCATTTGGGGAAAGGGGGCAAGAAGCAAGAACCCTAACCCTTGTCCCAATTCAATTCCACAAATATCTCAATCAGGAGCTCTAACCGTCGCACCGTTTACGGTCATGCGATCACCGCGTCGAGCTCTTCAAAACCATCCAAACAAAGTGATAAGTAAATTGAGTTTTCTCACCCATCCTTCTCCTCTAAAATTTTGAAAATTTTAAGTTTTGGTATTGAGAGATTATGTAATTTTGGTGGTTTGGGTGAACTCTAGCAACGGAAAATTATTGGGTTTTTCCTAATTGTCCATGGGTAATGGTAAGAAACTCAAAATTCTTGTGAATTCTTTAATTATATGAGGTTAGGTATTAAATCTGTGAATGTGTATGTGATTATGCGAAATTACGTGGTATATATGTAAATTGGAACCAAATTGATGAAGTTGGAGGCTTGAGTTTGAGTATTGGGAGTTGGAAATTCATTTGGTGGAGGCTTGGAGCTTGTGGATTGAGGATTTTGAGGTGTTTCAGACTTAGGAAGGAATTGGCCAAGGTATGGTTTTAGTTTCTCGTAGATAATGTATAATGTTACGTGAAAACTTAGGCTAGTTGACCGTAGGATAGGTTGAATTATATGAACTTGTTAAAGTTTTGTAATTTTAGTGAAAATGTTGAGTTTATTATGAGCATATGATGATGATGATTGATATGGATGTTGACTATGAGCTGATGAATTGTGTTGTTTTGATTATGGATTGTTTGGAATGAAATTGATAAAATTGAGTATTGGTATGTTGTGGAAGAGATGAAATGGACATGGAGTTGCTTTGAACACAATCGGTGTTGTTTTGGGGTGTGAAACATTGGATTTTAGTTGAGGTTTTCGTAAAAATAGAGGTTTGGTACTTTTAGTAAAAACTTAATTTTTAACTAACTTTGTCGGACCATAACATGAGCCTTAGATTTTGGATTTGAGTGGACTTTATTTCAAATTGAAGATAATATTAATAGCTTTAAAATGGTTTAAAGATTGAGGAAATCGAAAATTTATATAGGAATTATGGGCGTCGGAAGTTAGGTACAGAAAATTGAATTTGGCTAAGTTGCAGAAAATCAGGATTTCTGGTGTGCATGCGTACGCACGCTATTGTGCGCACGCATGGACCAAAGCGTGTAGTTAAGCTCGGGCGTACACACGAGGGGGTGTGCGTACACAGATCTTGAAAATTTTCATGTTGTAGGGATACAGATGTACAGGTTGGGAAAACTCCCACTATTTGACCTTCTTGGCAAGCTTGTAAACCTCTGAAACCACTATTTTGATAAAAATTCACCATTTTAAAACTATCAACCATTCCTCTAATTTTTCAAACCATTGAAAATTCTAGTTTAAGATCTGAAGGTTAAGTTTTTAGGCTATAGAATATAAGCAAGTGTGTTGATGGAGCTAGTTTTTGTATTGAATAAGGTTGAGAAGTGAATAATTGACGTGATGAGGTATTGAAAATGATGACTAAAACAAATTGATGATGAAAATAACATTGATAAATGATGAATTCAAAGTCTATTTGGCTTGCATATTTGAGACAATTGTTAATCCTCTGTCGTAAGATATAACTGGACACTTTAACATATATATATAAATTTGAGCTTGGGGTTTTGTCTCCCCTATGGATGAGCTTGGAATTTTTTTTATGGATATTATTGAGCTTCGGTATGCGCGTACAGAGGGACTGTCCATAGTTAGCTACTAGGACATGTCGGGTTGGCTATATAACCAACAAATGATTTCATCAACCATAGGACAGGCATACATCATATGCATTGTATGTTTTGCTTGAGTGTGCATTATCTTGGTTTGCCTAATTATTTAATTATGCTTATCTGCTAATTGTCTATTTGCTGTATTTGTATTCTATTTATATTTTCCTTGCTTGAATTGTATGTGCATGTTTTCTGAGAGACCCCTCTTGGCGGAGGGGTGAGGGAGGGTTGTTCCACTGGTGATTTGGAGGGTTGGAAGAGATAAAAAGTGAGGTGTTAGGTTAAAGTTAGATTTAGAACTTAAATACCTTAGATAACTCACCTAATTTTTTGTTTAGTTGGATCTTTAAGCTGAAATCTGAGTGTCAGAGTTTTAGGATTGCGTCTGGCTTTCTGGGGGCCTTATATATTACCTATGTGGGCACTATTACTATGCTAAGAACCACCGGTTCTCATTCTATATATATTTCTGTTGTTTTTTAGATGCAAGTCGAGAGACACCTCATTGAGCGTCTAAAGACTCTCCATTCAAGCGAAGAACTCTATTTTAGGCTGTCATATTTTGTTTTGGGCTATATGTATATAAGTATATAAATTCTCGGCATGTATAGTTTTTATTTGGCCCTCTTAGAGGTTGCTTTTGAAGAAACAGGTGTTATTTTATGTTTTAGGATACTTTTGGGATGTATATATATATATGTAAATATACTCTGGCCAACCTTGGCTTCGCAGGTCGAGTCTGGAGCTTCATATTTTGTATCTTTTGGTATTCTACTCTTTATGTATATAAGCTTTATCCTTCCTTTTATCTGGTTATCCTTTTACATGTGTGATGCGCTTTTCTTTTTGCGGCTTTTGTTTAAACTTTTCTTTAAGGCTCCTAGTTATGACTTTTTTTTCACCTATATATGTATATGTATTTTTATTTTAGAGGTCGTAATACCTCACCACCTCTATTTTACGACTTAAACATAAAGCTCTGTGTAGTGGGGTATTACATTCGGCTCCTCCCCTCCTTCAATTATGAATGCTATGTTGGTTAGTGTTTGTCATGTTAGACATGATTATAAATTTCAATGAATCATGGGAGTTAGGGAGGAAAGTATTCTATTTTTGTAATTATTATGACGTAAAAATAATTTGGGGTATACTCATGAATAATTTGAACTTTTTTAGTTGTGCCTGAATTAACATAATGTAAAGTGCTTTGGGAAACAAATTCAGTTTAATTATGAACACTTATTTACTAGATTTTGAAGGCTTTCAATTATTAAAACATGTTTGATTTTTTTAGAAGTATCACAATTTTTATCATACTAATTTCGAAACTCATGTACAAATATAACAAGAAGGCTCTAGAAATAAAAAAGAATAAAAAACAGCATATAATTTTAAAAAATTAATTGATATAGAAAAAATTTAATTTTTGTTGATCTAAAAAAAAATACAAGAATTATTTTAGATGCACTTCTTTTCAGTGTATGAAAAATTTTCTTTTTCATTTATTATTGATGATCATAATAATCTATCTGTAATTCATTTCTTAGGTGAGTTCAAATTAGAATAATGTATTGCATAATAGATAACACATAGGGATATATGGAGGGAAAGGGAGATAGTAGGGCTATAGATATATCCATATAGAAATAGGATGACATCTCTCCTTAATATATTTAATTTGCTTTCTAATTAAGTTGTATGATTTTTGTTTAAGTTAGATTGTGGAAGATGTATGATGATGCATCTGCATCTTTACAGCAATGACAAATAAACAACTAATTAATAAGGGGTATCAAATGATGAATGAAACAGACTAAACTATTGACAGGGAAAAGATACTTATTATATATTTCTTGAAATATCCTTATAAAATTTCATTGTTGTTAGCTATTTATGTGTGTTCATTGCTAATAACAGATTGTTCAAGAGACACTAAATATTAGAATGGAGACTGCAATACCTCTAAAGTCTCAGGTGTATAACTTATGATGTTGCTTAACCTCTTTATTAATACACACATCAAATTAAATCAATATACTTACCTACTAAATATGGTAATATCTCCTTAATAGATAGAACAAATGAGCAAAGTCATCGAGGAATTGGATTCTATTCATTTCTCAAGGAAGAGAGCCTCTAAATTGGCCAAGCAACTTGGTAGGCAAGTCAATTTCTGAAAATTTAACCTTTTTTTCCACCTACAATAGTATATGAATCATTCATTGACTAACCCTTTTGTTTGTTTTGCTTTTCTTGGCAATAGATTCCTACTGACAAGTGTATTATGATGCTACTACTTATTGTCATCGGAGTGATAGCTATCGTTATTGTAAAGGTAAGAGTCTGTTTACATATTCAAATGATATATTCCTTTGAATTCATCTAATTTACTTATTGTTTAGTAGAAAGTGCTATATTGCTATTTTCTCAATTTTTTTGCTTTTTTATATGCCCTTGATTTTTACACCAAAACTGATGAAGGTAACTTAGCTACATGTTAAAATAGTTAATACGAAATTGAATTTGATTAAATTTGATTAATATTCCAAAACTTTGTGCATATGCAGCATTGCTCTTGGTTAAAAAAGAGTTAGTATCAACATGATTTTTTTTTTTATTAAAGCATTATGCATACTACATGGTTGGTTTGAATTTGATTAAGAGGACATTTGACATTGCAAAATCTATGACTTATAATAATAGCATTTTGTGTAAGAAAATTTAGAATATACATGCAAGTATTACTGCTATCTTTCCATCGCATAATTTGCCTTTTTCTCATTTATTAATTGAGCAACTCATAGAATTTTTGTGAATTGTGCAAGATTTCATAAGCCAATGTTAGGTTGATTTGCAAAACAGTATCTTATTTTTGCATTTATTCATTACTTATTTTGGAGTAAATCTTGAATTTGGTCTGAATTTTTTTTAATATTAACTGGTTTTTAAAAGATTAATGGCATTAAATAATTCTTTAACTTTTATACTATTTTGATGATAGTTTAAAATAGATAATTTGGTGGCCTTTCATTTTTGAATTATTGATCTGAAAATTAGGTATCAAAATGCCAAACAGTGATTAGGGTAATTAGACTTTTTTTTATCTTCTTTGATCGATTAGATAATAATTATTTAGTAAAATGATAAGCTTGGTAATTAACCCATTTGTTAGAAGGAGCAGGCTTAGGTTTTGATGGTTGTAAAATAATAGTTAATTACTTTAAAATCTCCTTTTAGCTTTATATAGGGACGCTAGGACATAGAAAATATATCAATTTTTAAATTTAAGAATGATGGAATGTGTCGAGTGATGTTGGAGGATGCACTACATGCTTATGTGCTTTTAGATTATGCTTCAATTCAGATTTTTTCCAACCCAAAATAGGTTAGGTTTTATTACGTGGAGAGTTAGAACTAGGTTTTCTAATTGAAATTAAATTTATGACATAAACTCTTTCAGACTTTCAGTACTATATTAATATATTCTAAAGTTGCTTTGGAAATGTTATTATCTTTATGCCTTTTGTCGATAGATTCAATTTTGCATTGAATATTGATTTATTGTGAATCTTTTTCATATGTGAATCTTCTAATTGTATGGAAAAAGAAATCAAGATTACCAGGTCGAGCTTTCTTTATGGGTTATGTGGGTTTCATTGGGGTTTTAATTGCGTCATATTAAAATTAGCTATGGTTGTTGAAATTCATTAAGAATTTATTTTGTGCTAACTTTTTATTGGAACCCAAATTTGTTTATTTAATTCATTGTTTCTTCAATTGTTGGTGCTCTTTTCAGACCTTGGTAGCTGCTTCCTGTGTGTTGGGTGTGCATGTGATTAGAGGTAGCTTTAGTTCAAGTCTAGAATTTCTCCTTTACATTTATTCTTCAAGATATGGCTATTTTTAGCTACTTCTTCTAATTATAAAGTCTGATTACTATTTTTTATTTATCAGAATGTATTTTTGCTTCTCTGTGATTGTCATTAATAAGAGGGTGAAAAAAATATTTTTAAGATAATATACTAAATTATTACAAAATCTTGTGTCTTAAGTATTACAGAATAAAATTAAACCTTTGATGATAAAGTGAGACTCATTCTGTTATATAAAAACTCTTTAACATATTATGCTAAGAGAAAGAAAAAGTAAAATGACTTTTTTTATAACAATTTTGTGTTAGTGGTTGATATTTGTGGCATCTCCAGTTATTTCTTTTTGTTTGTGGGGATTACTTTCTTTCTTTATTTCTTGATTTATTTATTAATATATTCTTGCTCTATTCTATTTTCCTCTGACTCTATGGCTATGTAAGCGTTTGGTGTAAAATCCAGAACTTTTGAAAAGTCTTATTATGATCAAGTCTCAAATCATATGGTTATTTATAGCCTTAATTTTAGAAATTATTTTATTAAAGGTAATTAAGGCAAGTTTTGATTTATTGAATTTGAGACAAGTTATGATTTATTATCCAATTTTATAATTATTGGATTATTTTCTATATTTAAATCATATAGTTGGTAGTTGTGAAATAAAAAGGATTTTTATATGATTTTGGACTAAATAATTAATATTTTAGAATATTGATATTACTATTTTGGAAAATGAAGAAAATAAGTATATTATTTTTAATTATTTGGTGGGGACATTTTATTGAAAATAATTTATGAAATTGATGAGCAAATAGTATTTTTATACATTATTATTAATGGATTAGAATTTATTTCTAATTACTATAATATCCCTAATTTTATTCGAAATTACTAAAATGCCCCTAACCCTAATTTTTGAAAGAAAAACCCTAACCCTGAAACCCTAACCCGGTACCCGTTTCCCCTCCCTAAACCAGCAGCAGCAGCTGCCCCTCTAACCTAAACACACACACACACACACACACACACACACACACACACACACACACACACACGGTTATTTGAGGGAAAGAAAACAACGAAGAAAAAATAAGGGAAGGCATAATGGGGAAAGGGTAGAAGAACTTGGCGCCGCCGCTGTTTCTGTGTTCCCCAACGGCACTGCCGGCGAGCGCGAAGCCAGAGGAGAGAGAAAGAGCAATTGAAGGAGAAGAAGAGGAGAGGAGAGAGGAGGCCGTGCCGGTGCGTCGGACTTCACCACCGCCGTCGCATTGTCATCGCCAGGCCTGCGAGTTGCCATCGGCGCCGCTGCCGTCATTCCACGACGAGAGGAGGTTCGCAGCGAGTAGCGCCGGAATGAGGGAGAGACCAAGTGGGGGGCTTTCGCTGTTCTCCTCGTTGCCGACTAGCTCGCCGTCGCCACCGTGATGCTCGCGTCGTCGTCCTCCTCACCGCCAAGTCTGTGTCCTCGCCATCCATGGTGGGCCGAAGAGAGAAGCCCGAGCAGGAGAGAGAGAGAGAACGGCAGAAAAGGGGGTCCCTGTTCTGCGGCCGTGCCTCCGCCGTCGCGGGCCCTCCGCTGTCCTTCCACCATCACTGAAGTCCCCCACCGCCATGGCTTACTGTTCGAAGCTACCACCTTGCCACTGCTGGAGGTCTGCTCCGATCCAGTTCGAAGGAGAGAGCGCCATTGAGTGGGGAAAACGCTTCTGTCACGCTTCTTGGTCACTGATGGTGGAGCCGCGCCGCCATCGGAACCACCGTCGTTTCTGCCAGCTTCCACCTCCATCGTGGTTGATCATGGAGGAGAGTGGAGGAAACTGCCTCAGCCGTCGCCGGAGAACTCTGCCGGTAAGGGTTTTAATTTGTGGTTTCGGTCATTTTGGATCTTGAGGAGGTTTTGATGCTACGTGGTCTTTATAGTTGATCCACCGGAGCTTTTGGCCGCCGCCAGAGCTGTTGCCGGGGCCGCTTCGAAATCGGAACTGCTTCGTGTTGTTATTCCGGTAAGAGATTATGTTTCGAAAAGCCTCGCGTTAGTATTCTGTTGTGTTCGGTTAATGAATATGAGTTTTGATAATGTGGGGTCGAGTCCTGATTATTGTATGTTGCGATTAGTGTTGCTATGGTCATTGCGAACGTGACTGGGAGCCGAGGTTTTGGTTGCTGTCAGTTCGGGATGAGGCGGAAAGGACTCTATGAGACGTTTGGATTATGGAATTGCGTTTTGGGGTAGGGGCGCTTTCCGAAAACTAGAGTTTATTATTGGAATTATTATATATGGGTACTGATGTGAGATATTGTGTATTTGGTGATTGTATCTGCCTTATGTATTATTTGATTTACTCGAATGACTATGGATGTTGGTTTGGCTGAATTGTTGTGTGGCTTATGAAATGTAATGTTTGAAGTTGATTCTTTAAAGATTTGAAATGAGTTTAATCCGTCGAGGATTGGTTTGAATTGAGTCAATTATTTTGATGATGTGAAAGATGGAATACTCTTGAAATTCAGCCTGGGTTGCTTTAACTGATTTGGTTTTGATAAATGATTTATTGCTGAACTGATCCTTAAGAAAAGGATGATTCATACTTTTGAAATGAATTATTAAAGAGGAAATTGTGATTTAGTCTTGCTTCTTAAGAAAGGCATTGTATCTCTTTCAGGAGAAAGTTATTTAGATGAAACTTGTGTTTTAAAGCTATTTGAATGTGAAAAGGGTTTATGCCTTTGAATTTTACTTGGGGGTTTCAATTAAAGAGTTTTAATGATTTTGAAAAGACCTGACTGTCTATTGACAAGTTTCATTTTGAAATGTTTTGAGAAAGGTTTTAAGTACTCCTTGAATTCTGAATTCTTGCAAGACTAAAACAAACCTTGAACAGTTGAAACGTTCTAGAATTTATCATGGGAATTGAAGTTGGTTTTGCTTAAGTAAAGGAAACGGCTTTGAAAGAAGTAAATGATTACGTGACTCGGTTTGGCTTAGATTCTATTTTCCTACTCAAATCGGAAAGCCAATGTTTTAATGATTTTAAATGAATTTGGTGAAGTGAGTTATGTTATTCTCCCCTAAAGACTTGGGACTCTGCCGAGAAACTTTGTTATAAAATCCCATTGTGGAATGGGCGATTTTGATTGTTCCCAAATTGAATCTTTAACTTTCCATGGTTTTGGAAGTCTTGGAAAGAGGATGCCGAGAGCGGCTTTGTTTTAAAAAGGGAACTTACTTTGAGTAAAAGTGGCTTATGATCCTGAGATAATTTGAGAAATGAGATCTTTAAAGCCAATGCTGAAAAGAGTTGAAACTTGATTTCAAAGTGAATGAATTGAGAAAAGTGATTTATGGCTTAAATGCCGATGTATGAATTTGATGATGTTGAATGGTGGAAGTGCTATTTTGTTATGAGCCGGAATGGCTGTGTATGCTATTGAACTATGCCTGATTGTCGAATGAGTTGTGGGCCGTATGGTTGATTATGAATTATGAAATTAAGCCGAAGGGCTGTATTTATTGATAAATTGGCTAGTTCGGATTGAACCGTGAGCCGGATGGCTAAGATGGATGGTGATCCATGGTTGAGTATAAATGCATGTATGCAATTGAATGAATTGTGCATTTAAGCCGGATGGCTGAGATGAATGTTGTATGCGAGTATGCTTGTGTTTTCTCTCTGGTTGTAAGGGTGACAGGGCACCGATACCCTCTAATGGTGACAGGGCGCAGATACCCTCTAATGGTGACAGGGCACATATTCCCTCTAATGATATTAATGCGCAACAGAGAGACTGTGCCCGGGTTAGCTACCGGACACGTCGGGTTGGCTTGATAACCGACAGATGATATCATCAGCCACTAGGGACAGGCATGCATCATATGCATTTGTGTGACATTGGTTGGGTGTGCATATTATACTTGGTTTGAATTAGATATATACTTATCTACACATGTGGAACTTGAAGATTTCTTATACAGTTTAATGACTATTTATTTCTAATACATCGCCTGTGCTTTTATTGGTTTATGGAACTGCATTTACCTTAAGTTACAATTTGACTTTCTAGTAATTTTACTATAGTTCCAATGCACATCTTCATTTGATTATGTATCTCGATATTTTTCAAAATTTTGAAAGGAAAGGATTCACCACTTTTGTCTCGGTTGAGTTTCGTTTGATAAGCTTTACTTAACTTATTTTGAATTGAGTTTGATTTAGCATGCTATATGATTCATGCCATTGTTGTTCCTTTGAAAGTGTTGGACTCGCAGCTTTCTTCTTATGAACGGACTCATTCTCTTTTAAGCTTTCCTTTGAAAGGTATTTCACTGTTTTATAGGGTTTAGATGAATGCATTTTCATAGGTGCTTGAATTGTTATGCAGTTTTTCTATATTGAACAATTTAAAGCTGATCCTTTGGCTATTTAGCTTTTGAGACAGCTTCCTTATACATGTTAGTCAAATCAGTTAACTCAGCCTAAGTAACAAAATAGTAGATTATGTTTTTGTTTTAACTTTTTATATTGGTACGTTCTTTCAATTTCATTGAAGCTTTGCTGAGAATGTTTGAACCATTAAATGTTTATTCAGCTCTGCTGAGTAGAAATTTTAGCCTTATTTTTCACATGTCTCATTTTATATTGCTTAAAGAATTTGACAATATTCATTCAAACTAGTGAAATTGGGTATTACATTTAGTCATAACGTGTTCCCTTTTATATTGGTAGGAAGGCAACTTCTGCATCATAACATTGATGAAGGTAATTTGGTTGCATGTTAAAGTAGCTAATACAAAGTTGACTTTGTTTAAATTTGATTAACATTCAATTGGATTTGATTGTAGTCATGAATTATGACATTTATTTATATTCCAAGGAGCAAAAATACAAGTAGAGATTTTAACAGAATATATTTGTAAATAGAACTCAAGAAATCAAAATGTGGTACTCCATTCGTACAAAGAATTAAAACTTGCCTCTTGACTATTTCAGTCCAGCCAATAAAATTAGAGAGGGTGGTTTGGTTCTGTCTACAATTAAAGCTCCACTATCATACATTACTAGCATTCTATCCACTTGAATTTGTTTATAAATAGATTCAGTTCCCCTTGGTTTAATCATAGTTATTCTTATTTAGGGAGTTGTGAATCTAGAAGCAATCCAAACAAAGAATTATCCAAATTCAAAAGTACCTATTGACATTCATCATGGTTTTTAAAAGTCTCTATAGAGGTGAAAGGTACTTTTTTTTTGGATTAAATTCCCTTTTTTATTTTTCCATTAGACATTTTTATCATTTTAACTATCATTGCTAATGTCATTGTCTTTCTTTTATGATGATGGTTATTATTAGTTTCAGAGGAATTTTAACATGCTATTAGTATTTTTTAAAATATTTTTTATGTGTGACTCTAAAAGTTATTGTTATTCTAATTAAACACAGAAGCTGCACCAACGAAGAGGGGAGCTGCTGCTACTACCTAAGGCCTTCAAAGATTGTTTTTTCTACTCAATTTATAGGATTACAGTAATTTTATATGTTGAGGCAAAATTCATTGAGATGTTATTTATCAATTTTGATTTTCTTTTATTATTTTTGCTCAAGAAATAAATATTGAAAAATTTTTTGAGTGTTCAAGGAGAGTTTGACACCTATATTTTTGCTCATTATGTTAGGTCATTCTATTATATTAATATTTGTAATGATCTAAATTATGGTAAAGTTGTGCTAATTTATCTATTTTGAAGAAAAAGTATTACAATGAAAACAATATCTAATTTGATCGACTTGCACAATATTCATGAAAGACAAGAAAGGTAGTTAATTAGTATAGAAATGGTACAAAACCGAAATAAACTAAAATTATTCTCTTTTCTAGGTGAACTAATTTTTTTCTTTTATTCATTTTTTCCTCTTAAATATTTTTTAAGCATTGAAAGAATATTTACATCATAATCTATTAATTTTCTATTCAATTTTATTGAATCAAGGCCTCTCTTTTTAAAAAAATCTTAAAACATTCTCTAAGAATAAAGAATTGAATTTAATTGGTCATCTGTTTAACAAGTAACAAATTTTAGAGAGAATTATTTTGATATTTTATTTTTTTTAATTTAATATTAAAACTGATAAATTACAAATTAAAAATATTTATATATAAAAAATACACACGGTAAATTTTATATACTAAGTTCATCAATAGATTTATAATTTTTAATCCTATTAGAAATCAATTAAAAAAAGTTACATATAATGCATCATTCAATAACGAACATTCCAAAACATACAAATAATTCAAAATCTCAAACTATTTTTTCTTACGTTTCACACTCCTCTTTCTCCAAACCTCTTATTGCAAAATAAAGTAACAAGCATTCTCTCCTTTACAAGCACACAAGGGAATTTTTAATGTGTCTCTTCTTTTATATATTTTCAATTCACATATTGATTAAGGTACACAAGATTTGAAATAAATTTTGGATTCTAAATTTTCATATTCACGATTTAAATTGTACATATGAGATATGATTATTTTTCTAAAAATTTTGCAGTTGTAGCAATATTATAATTTCTATAATCTTTCTAACTTTTTGATAGTTATTTGAATTAGAAGTCACTAATCTATTGTTGTATTTTCAATATGTTCCAATTCGTTTTAGTAAGATCCTTTGCCAAACTGGAGCCATGAGTAGATGGATTGTAATTGGCTGCCAAATAGAGTTTAAAATTATTTTATCGTTAAGCTATTCAACAGCCAAGACCAAAAGAATGAATACAAATTTGGTGTTGGATGGAAAATGTTCAATGAGGTGCATTAGCTACAGAAAGGTTATATGTACATATTTCTTGTGATGTGCATGATGGATCATCTTATCGAAGTATCATTTGCTTGATTAGATATAGCTATTTAGGAATTAGGAGGTTTAATATTTGTGAATAGACTATGCTTTTCATACTACTTTAGTTCCAGTGACGGGTTTATGTTAAAAAATTGAACATTTTTTTTTGCTGTTTCTAAATATTTGGTCTTTATAGGAATAAGTGCAGGTTAATGTTTAATGTAGATGCTGTTGCAGTTGTTAGTAATGCTAGTATCGATGTGAATACTATGTCTTCTATTGAAAATGATAGAAGGGATAATAATGTATTGCATAATAGATAACACATAGGGATATATGGAGGGAAAGGGAGATAGTTGGGCTATAGATATATCCATATAGAAATAGGATGACATCTCTCCTTAATATATTTAATTTGCTTTCTAATTAAGTTGAATGATTTTTGTTTAAGTTAGATTGTGGAAGATGTATGATGATGCATCTGCATCTTTACAGCAATGACAAATAAACAACTAATTAATAAGGGGTATCAAATGTTGAATGAAACAGACTAAACTATTGACAGGGAAAAGAAACTTATTATATATTTCTTGAAATATCCTTATAAAATTTCATTGTTGCTAGCTATTTATGTGTGTTCATTGCTAATAACAGATTGTTCAAGAGACATAAATATTAGAATGGAGACTGCAATACCTCTAAAGTCTCAGGTGTATAACTTATGATGTTGCTTAACCTCTTTATTAATACACACATCAAATTAAATCAATATACTTACCTACTAAATATGGTAATATCTCCTTAATAGATAGAACAAATGAGCAAAGTCATCGAGGAATTGGATTCTATTCATTTCTCAAGGAAGAGAGCCTCTAAATTGGCCAAGCAACTTGGTAGGCAAGTCAATTTCTGAAAATTTAACCTTTTTTTCCACCTACAATAGTATATGAATCATTCATTGACTAACCCTTTTGTTTGTTATGCTTTTCTTGGCAATAGATTCCTACTGACAAGTGTATTATGATGCTACTACTTATTGTCATCGAAGTGATAGCTATCGTTATTGTAAATGTAAGAGTCTGTTTACATATTCAAATGATATATTCCTTTGAATTCATCTAATTTACTTATTGTTTAGTAGAAAGTGCTATATTGCTATTTTCTCAATTTTTTTGCTTTTTTATATGCCCTTGATTTTTACACCAAAACTGATGAAGGTAACTTAGCTACATGTTAAAATAGTTAATACGAAATTGAATTTGATTAAATTTGATTAATATTCCAAAACTTTGTGCATATGCAGCATTGCTCTTGGTTAAAAAAGAGTTAGTATCAACATGATTTTTTTTTTTATTAAAGCATTATGCATACTACATGGTTGGTTTGAATTTGATTAAGAGGACATTTGACATTGCAAAATCTATGACTTATAATAATAGCATTTTGTGTAAGAAAATTTAGAATATACATGCAAGTATTACTGCTATCTTTCCATCGCATAATTTGCCTTTTTCTCATTTATTAATTGAGCAACTCATAGAATTTTTGTGAATTGTGCAAGATTTCATAAGCCAATGTTAGGTTGATTTGCAAAACAGTATCTTATTTTTGCATTTATTCATTACTTATTTTGGAGTAAATCTTGAATTTGGTCTGAATTTTTTTTAATATTAACTGGTTTTTAAAAGATTAATGGCATTAAATAATTCTTTAACTTTTATACTATTTTGATGATAGTTTAAAATAGATAATTTGGTGGCCTTTCATTTTTGAATTATTGATCTGAAAATTAGGTATCAAAATGCCAAACAGTGATTAGGGTAATTAGACTTTTTTTTATCTTCTTTGATCGATTAGATAATAATTATTTAGTAAAATGATAAGCTTGGTAATTAACCCATTTGTTAGAAGGAGCAGGCTT
The DNA here is from genome assembly GCF_000816755.2 of Arachis ipaensis. Lineage (NCBI taxonomy): Eukaryota > Viridiplantae > Streptophyta > Magnoliopsida > Fabales > Fabaceae > Arachis > Arachis ipaensis. The sequence goes on from NC_029792.2 coordinate 115,667,975, forward strand.
AGGTTTTGATGGTTGTAAAATAATAGTTAATTACTTTAAAATCTCCTTTTAGCTTTATATAGGGACGCTAGGACATAGAAAATATATCAATTTTTAAATTTAAGAATGATGGAATGTGTCAAGTGATGTTGGAGGATGCACTACATGCTTATGTGCTTTTAGATTATGCTTCAATTCAGATTTTTCCCAACCCAAAATAGGTTAGGTTTTATTACGTGGAGAGTTAGAACTAGGTTTTCTAATTGAAATTAAATTTATGACATGAACTCTTTCAGACTTTCAGTACTATATTAATATATTCTAAAGTTGCTTTGGAAATGTTATTATCTTTATGCCTTTTGTCGATAGATTCAATTTTGCATTGAATATTGATTTATTGTGAATCTTTTTCATATGTGAATCTTCTAATTGTATGGAAAAAGAAGTCAAGATTACCAGGTCGAGCTTTTTTTATGGGTTATGTGGGTTTCATTGGGTTTTTAATTGCGTCATATTAAAATTAGCTATGGTTGTTGAAATTCATTAAGAATTTATTTTGTGCTAACTTTTTATTGGAACCCAAATTTGTTTATTTAATTCATTGTTTCTTCAATTGTTGGTGCTCTTTTCAGACCTTGGTAGCTGCTTCCTGTGTGTTGGGTGTGCATGTGATTAGAGGTAGCTTTAGTTCAAGTCTAGAATTTCTCCTTTACATGTATTCTTCAAGATATGGCTATTTTTAGCTACTTCTTCTAATTATAAAGTCTGATTACTATTTTTTATTTATCAGAATGTATTTTTGCTTCTCTGTGATTGTCATTAATAAGAGGGTGAAAAAAAATATTTTTAAGATAATATACTAAATTATTGCAAAATCTTGTGTCTTAAGTATTACAGAATAAAATTAAACCTTTGATGATAAAGTGAGACTCATTCTGTTATATAAAAACTCTTTAACATATTATGCTAAGAGAAAGAAAAAGTAAAATGACTTTTTTTATAACAATTTTGTGTTAGTGGTTGACGCGTCGGACTTCACCACCGCCGTCGCGTTGTCGTCACCAGGCCTGCAAGTTGTCATCCGCGCCGCTGCCGCCATTCCACGACGAGAGGAGGTTCGCAGCGAGTAGCGCCGGAATAAGGGAGAGACCAAGTGGGGGGCTTTCGCTGTTCTCCTCGTCGCCGACTAGCTCGCCGCCGCCACCGTGATGCTCGCGTCGTCGTCCTCCTCACCGCGAAGTCTGAGTCCTCGCCATCCATGGAGGGCCGAAGAGAGAAGCCCGAGCAGGAGAGAGAGAGAGAGAGAACGGCAGAAAGGGGGTCTCTGTTCTGCGGCCGTGCCTCCGCCGTCGCGGGCCCTCCGCTGTCCTTCCACCATCACTGAAGTCCCCCACCGCCATGGCTTACTGTTCGAAGCTGCCACCTCGCCACTGCTGGAGGTCTGCTCCGATCCAGTTCGAAGAAGAGAGCGCCATTGAGTGGGGAAAACGCTTCTGTCACGCTTCTCGGTCACTGATGGTGGAGCCGCGCCGCCGTCGGAACCACTGTCCTTTCTGCCAGCTTCCACCTCCATCGTGGTTGATCATGGAGGAGAGTGGAGGAAACTGCCTCTGCCGTCGCCAGAGAACTCTGCCGGTAAGGGTTTTAATTTGTGGTTTCGGTCATTTTGGATCTTGAGGAGGTTTTGATGCTGCGTGGTCTTTATAGTTGATCCACCGGAGCTTCTGGCCGCCGCCGGAGCTGTTGCCGGGGCCGGTTCGAAATCGGAACTGCTTCGTGTTGTTATTCCGGTAAGAGATTATGTTTCGAAAAGCCTCGCGTTAGTATTCTGTTGTGTTCGGTTAATGAATATGAGTTTTGATAATGTGGGGTCGAGTCCTGATTATTGTATGTTGCGATTAGTGTTGCTATGGTCATTGCGAACGTGACTGGGAGCCGAGGTTTTGGTTGCCGTCAGTTCGGGATGAGGCGGAAAGGACTCTATGAGATGTTTGGATTATGGAATTGCGTTTTGAGGTAGGGGCGCTTTCCGAAAACTAGAGTTTATTATTGGAATTATTACATATGGGTACTGATGTGAGATATTGTGTATTTGGTGATTGTATCTGCCTTATGTATTATTTGATTGACTCGAATGACTATGGATGTTGGTTTGGCTGAATTGTTGTGTGGCTTATGAAATGTAATGTTTGAAGTTGATTTTTTAAAGATTTGAAACGAGTTTAATCCGTCGAGGATTGGTTTGAATTGAGTCAATTATTTTGATGATGTGAAAGATAGAATACTCTTGAAATTCAGCCTGGGTTGCTTTAACTGATTTGGTTTTGATAAATGATTTATTGCTAAACCGATTCTTTAAAGCTTTAGAAATGAGTTAAATCGGTTGATATTGAGTTGATTTCTGAAATGGTTTCCTTGAGATATGCTAAGACTAAAACAAACCTTGAACAGTTGAAACGTTCTAGAATTTATCATGGGAATTGAAGTTGGTTTTGCTTAAGTAAAGGAAACAGCTTTGAAAGAAGTAAATGATTATGTGACTCGGTTTGGCTTAGATTCTATTTTCCTACTCAAATCGGAAAGCCAATGTTTTAATGATTTTAAATAAATTTGGTGAAGTGAGTTATGTTATTCTCCCCTAAAGACTTGGGACTCTGCCGAGAAACTTTGTTATAAAATCCCATTGTGGAATGGGCGATTTTGATTGTTCCCAAATTGAATCTTTAACTTTCCATGGTTTTGGAAGTCTCGGAAAGAGGACGCTGAGAGCGGCTTTGTTTTAAAAAGGGAACTTACTTTGAGTAAAAGTGGCTTATGAGCCTGAGATAATTTGAGAAATGAGATCTTTAAAGCCAATGCTGAAAAGAGTAGAAACTTGATTTCAAAGTGAATGAATTGAGAAAAGTGATTTATGGCTTAAATGCCGATGTATGAATTTGATGATGTTGAATGGTGGAAGTGCTATTTTGTTATGAGCCGGAATGGCTGTGTATGCTATTGAACTATGCCTGATTGCCGAATGAGTTGTGGGCCGTATGGCTGATTATGAATTATGAAATTAAGCCGAAGGGCTGTATTTATTGATAAATTGGCTAGTTCGGATTGAACCGTGAGCCGGGTGGCTGAGATGGATGGTGATCCATGGTTGAGTATAAATGCATGTATGCAATTGAATGAATTGTGCATTTAAGCCGGATGGCTGAGATGAATGTGTCATGAGACGCTATTTTTGGATTGGCTGTGAGCTGCATTAATGTTTTCATTATACGTTTGGAAGAAGCACCATTAATTAACGTTAAGTGTGTGAACTAGTAAGAGAGATTAGATGGTGGGGTTTAGGGCTTGGGCCCAATACATTGGTTTTTATTGTTGGTTAGTATGAATTTTTAGATTAAAAAAAATGAAAAGAAGGACTTTGAAAAGGAAAAAAATGAAATAATAGTATTGTACTAATTGCAGTAAGAATTAATCTCCACATACAAGCATTTTAACCATACAAGTTATACAAGTCTTTCACCCCAGACGCGCATGTTCTCTCACGTCTATTCCACGTGCCTTTCTAATTTAACAGATTTTTTAATCAACGCGTGAATATGTAACTTCCTTTTTCTAAAGGATTTTGTTTTCTTTTTCAAATTATCTTTGCATTTTTCGTTCATTCTCTCTGCGTTCTCTTTCTTCGTTCTTCTCGATTTCTATTGTTTTTTAAATCAAGCTCTGAAATCGTATTGAAATCAAACTCTGAATTCGTTTTGCAAATAATGAATGATTCAAGTTCAAATTGTCAACTCAACCATAGCGAAGTGGATTTTGAATTTGAATCCAATGAAGTCTTTGAGGTGAGGTTCAATTCCAGTTAATATTTTTGTTAGTAGTTTATGATTTCTGGATGTGAATAACGTTGTGAATCTTACCTGTGAATCTGTTGTATTTTATATCATATTTTCGGGTTTAAATCAGGAATATTTGGATGTAAAGTGGAAAAGTTTGGGTGTATTTATGTGTTCTGACTATTTTTAATTGACCGAGGATGAATTATCTTATTGTTTTAGTTGAATTGTTTTAGTTTCTATTTGATGATGAGTCATGAATCTGATTTTTTTTTATTTTTTATGATGATTCTATAGCTGTAGTTGCATACTATAGTTGCTTCAAAGAAAAAGAAAATGAAAGCTCTAAACAAGGTAAAAGTGATGTTCTTTAAATAGGGTGAGGTAATTGAGTCTATTATTGTTAATAGTGTTACTAATATGTGAGTTTATTTTTTTGCAGTTAAACCTTTTTTATGGCGGATCAGTGGTGCAATCGAATTTGTCAATATCATCTGAATCTATTTGACAATATGGACTCAACAATGTTGCAGACGGCTTGGACAATCTTATTGCTTCGCTTTCTCGAATGGCTCTAAAATATATGTGCTTACATTGTATTTTTTTTCAACTGGGTTCTTGCTTGCCATTTTTACGGTAAGGATTAAAAAATATTGTTAATAGATAAAAACATCACCAGTTACACTCAAATTCGATTGATATACACCCAAATACTAGTCAAATACACCCAAATACCAGTCACACACACCCAAGCACCACTCATATACATATTTATTATTTTTTAGATTACACGAAATTATATGCGTTCAAAATCATATACAAGTCAACCAAACATGCATACAATGATACTACAAGCGCAAGCACAAGCACAACAGTACCAGTTACACTTGAATACGCGTGATATATGCTCAACTACTAGTCACATACAACTGTATTATATAAGTTCAAAATGATATTTAAGTCAACCAAACATGTATACAATGATACTACAAGCGCAAGCACAACAGCACCAGTCACACTCGAATTCGATTGAGTTCACTTGAAATACAGTCGAAAGTTTATATGTATACAAACTCACTTTCTAACATGCAAACATTCACAAAAACAGATGAAAAAATGTGTTAAACCATTCACAAAAGAGTACGTAAAACAGTTATCACCGACTTGAACAGTTTTACGAGAATAGTAATATCTACTTTGAACCAATAACACATAATAAATCTACTTAATAAACCAAAATACGATGATATTGTTTCGTGTTCAAAATGAGAAAGAGAAAAGTGAAAAATTTCGAAGATTAATGAAACAGTTCCTTGAATAATCTTTGGTGTTTTTTGATGAAGATTTTGAAGTTTTCTTATTGATTTTCTTGAGTGTGGGTGACGATTTTGACGGTTTCTTCAGAGTTTTCGAACGTGGTTTGAACCTTGATGTGTAAAATCTGGAACTTTTAGAAAATCTCAATAGGAGTCAATTTCAAATTATTTATTCGTTAAGGATTTTAATTTCAGAGATTTTTTTATTAAGACTAATTAAATCAAGTGTTGATAATTAAATTTGGATTTTTTTATCTAATTTCATAATTATTAGATAATTTCTATATTTAAATTATAAAGTTTATTAATGGTAAAATAAACTTATAAATAAAGAAAATTAATTATATTATCTCTAATTATTGAATTAGAGCATTTCCTTGAAATTAATTTGTAATTTATGATCAAATAATGCATTTTCTTTAAAGGTAATTATGTTGGATTAAAATTATTTTTAATTACTACATTATCCCTATTTTTATTTGAAATTACCTAAACTATCCCTAACTGTTCATACCCTGGGTCGAGCTACCCGACCTGGGATGACTGGCGACAAAGCAACTGACCTCTTCTCAAAGAGGTCGGCCAAATCAACAGGAGAGCCCGATAAATGGCCCAAATAGAGGAACACGACCCAAATCCACAGGCCGTACGAGCCTATAGAGATAAAGGCGGTTCCCTTGAAGATAAGCTGACCTCAACTCAAAAGATAAAGATAAGATAAAGATAACTAACTTATCTTATCTAAAAAGGTCACTATCACACCATTATAAATAAACTAGAGCACCCAGGTATAACTCATACTCTGATTCTACATAAAACCTGCTTAATACCCGTGCTAACTTAAGCATCGGAGTCTCTTGCAGGTACCCCCACCCTCCGGTGGCCAAGGATCAGCAGTGCAGCAAGTCCAACAAGTCGGACACAACAGCTCCGGCCGCCACCCGCCAGCCGGACACGCCATCTCCGACCAGTACAGAAGATCTCATCCGAGATCAACCTCCAGTTTCAGGTAACCCTCGGAACACTAACCAAACCCTAATTTTCTAAAAAATGAAATCCAACCCTAGCCCCCTCATCACACTCAGCCGCAACCCTTCATCCCTTCAGCAGACCTATCAGAAAAATGAAAGAAAGAAAGAAAGGGGGAAGCAGGGGAAGAGGCCGCGGAGGAGGGGAGGAAGAGAGGAAGAAGGTCGCGCCGGCATGCTGGGCTTCGCCGCCACCATCCCATCACCGTCGCCATCCAGCCCGCCTCGTCACCACCGCCGTCCTTGTCACCGAGAAAGAAGGACGCCATCGACGCCGTTTAGGGAAGAAGGAAGAGCTGCGCGAGAGTCAGTGGAGGAGGGAGCCTCTGCTGCGTCCCCACCGCGCCTGGGTGCTGCTGTAGAAGCCACTCCTGCCGCCGCTGCTACTAGGGTTGTCGCCATCAAGCCACGCGTTGCCGCCACTGGAGGAGTCTCGCGCGTCACCGTCAAGCTTGAAGAGAAGGGGCTGTGCCTCGCGCCACTGCCATTCGAAGGGCTGAGCTTCGTCGCCGTTGAGTGGCTCTGCTTCACCGTGGCTGAGCTCTGCCACCCCCTGTTCTTTGGGCTTGTGGTGTTGCTGCGGGAATCACTGCCGGAACCGCCATCATCGTGACCTTGTTTATTCGGGTCAACCATGTCTCTATCCTCAGAGCTGCCCAGAACCACCACTGTGGCTGCCATGGGAACAGAACGGGTATCAGAATCTGACAGCGCTGCTGCCATCGACCAGAGATACCAAAACTGCCGCCGCCTCTGTCGCCGAAAATAGCCGCTGAGTCTTCTGTGTTGGTAAGCTCTAACCCTACTTCAGCTTCTTTATCCGTTAAGTTCTCCATTGCCATGAGAGTTGTTGCTAAGGCTGGTTGTGCTAGGAGGTTATCGCGAGTTGCCATCGTTCTGGTCACCGGCTGTGGCGCTGGTGTTACCGGAACCGCCACTGGTGCTGCCGTTACTTGGTTCCCTCGAGTACGGTAAGTGTTTTTGTTTTGAAGAGTCCTTTAATCGCTGCTCTGTTATCATACGCTGAAGTTTTGCGGCGTTAATTGCTATAAGATTGAGTTTTGATTGTCGTATGTCGCGATTAGAGTTGTTGTGGTTACTGCGAAAGTGGCTTGGAACTGAGGTTGCGGTTGTCGGTGATTTCGGGTTGAGAGAGAAGGTTCCTGTGATGCATTTGGGTTATGGTTTTGCGTATTGAGGTAGGGGCTTTTCTAAAAAGCTATTTTATATATGGAATTGTTATAAATGAATACTGGTGTGAGAATTATATACTTTTAGTGATTGTACCAGTCTTATGTATTGTTTGGCTACTTTGGATGGATATGATTGTATTTTTTGATTAAATCATTGTTTGGTTTTGATAAATGAATTGTTGCTGAACTGTTTCTTTAAAGTTTTGGAAATAAGTTTAATCGGTTGATAATGATTTGATTTTGAAACAGTTTCCTTGAGATATGAAAATGAGGTGATTGTTGAATTTAGCTTACTTTTGAACTGATTTTGGATTTGGACCATTGAAAAGGATTGTGAAATGGTTTAGTTGGGACCCAAACCGGGTGGCAAAGTCTAAGTTTTAGGGGAGATGCTGCCGAAATTTCTATGAAAATCCTAGACTTTGTTTGAAAAGTTATTTAGAAATGTTTGGATTTGAGAAATTGTATTATTTGATTAATTAAAAAAATATTTATGTTTTCGAGCTTAATTTATTTAAGTAAACTATATGTCTTGAGTTCGACTTATTTAGAAAAGAATTATTTTACCATTGGAATCACTGAAGGAAAGTATTATGTTCTAATATTGGTTTTAATATAAAAAGGACTTTTGCTTTTGGTTAGACTTAAAGATTTCATTCAGAGGAGCTTTTAGTGATTTTTAAAGAAAATTGGACTCTGATTGAATAATTGCGTTTGTGACATTTTGGAATAAGTCAGAGAATTGGTTTTAAGGAGGAACCTGAAAGTGGTTTTAATTTAAATGAATCGGTTCCGTTTCAAATGAATTGACTTTAGATTGGGTTGGGACTTGTGACTTTATATGATCCGGTTTTATAATAAACTATGTTTTTATTTGCTTAAACCAATGATATATGAGTTTAAGAATTTCAATGAATTTTTAAGAAATTGAGATAGGTTGTCCTTCCCTAAAATCTTGAGACTCGGCTGAGAAATTTTATTATCGAATCCTATATTAGGATGAATGATTTTGAATCCTTCAAAAGAGATTTTAATTTGGCCTGGTTTTGGAATTTTGGAAATATGATGTTGAGGGTGACTTTGTTTTAGAAAAGAGAAAGTTACATTTGAGGAAAAGTGGCTATGAGCCTGAAAAGATTTGTGAAATGGGGATTTTAAAGTCAAGGCTGGAAAGAATTGATTTTTGATTTCAAAATAAATTAAATTGAGAAAAAGTAATTTATGGCTTGAATGATGATTTTATGAGTTTGATGATGTTAGATGGTGGAAGTGCTTTATGTTATGAGTCGGAATGGTTGTATATCATAATGAATTATGGCTGATTGTGAAATATGTTATGAGCCGGAATGACTGTATATCATAATGAATTATGGCTGATTATGGAATATGTTATGAGCCGGATGGCTGAGTATGAATATGAATGATTTTGAGCTGACAAAGTGATTGTTGCACTTCCAATTATCTAAGATACGAGTTTTCCTGGGTGAAAGCAGTGGCTAGCCACCACGTGCTCCAGGTTGAGACTCGATACTCTGTTGACCCTATGTCGTAAGTGTGGCCGGACACTGTGAAAGTTCCGGATGAGCTCGCCCCCGTGAATAAACACCAGTGAGGGTGTTGGATGTGAATTATAATTATGATTGTGAATAACTCGAGTTGGGGATGCACAACAGAGGGACAGTCCAATGGTTAGCTACCAGGACTTGTCGGGTTGGCTTTATAACCGACAGATGGTATCAGAGACGGAGCTCGGATCAATGTGCCAGCGAGGGCACTGGCTCCCTTAGGGGGTGGATTGTGAGGTCCCACATCGGTTAGGGAGGGGAACGAAGCATGCCTTATAAGGGTGTGGATACCTCTCTCTAGCATGACGCGTTTTGACGAGTGAGTGTGGGGGGCTTCGACTATCATTCCTATCGTCAAAGACAAAATCGTGAGGTCTTGTGTGCCAAAGCGGACAATATCGTGCTAGCGGGTGGTCTAGGCTGTTACATGATGCATGTTTGTGGTTTTGATCGAGGAAGAAAAAGAAGCATTTTTCATAATGGTGAGTGACCCTTGGGCGCGCTATGAAAACTGTTAAGTAGTGCACGTGTTAACACGCTCCTATGGGTGAGCGTGCTTTTTGTTGGGCTTTTGCCCAACTTATATCACTTATAAGCTAAAAATACTTGTATGTGTAGCATAACTGCTATAGTAATAATACAGTTAGGAACAATACCCAAAAAAAAAAGTATAGTTAGGAAAAAAAGAATAATATATTAATTATTTTAATATAATTAGGTTTAAAATAT
>NC_029792.2:115680411-115681104 GCF_000816755.2 Arachis ipaensis
AAAAAAAAAATGAGTAAAATAAGAATAAAGAATTGATAATGAGAAAAAATAAATACATATTAATGACAGAAAAAAATAACAATTATTAATTTTATAGAATTAAAAAGATAATTAAATTTATTATTTATTTTTTTAATTATTTTTCAAACTTAAAATTTTGATATTTATTTTTTTTATTCTTTATATTTTTGTTCCTATCATATCTTGTACAATAAAAAATTATGTTAACTAACTAAAATAAATTTTATTTTTTGATTATCTCTTTTTTTTTTATTCTAAATAATCACCAAAGTCTACATATACTTACAAAAAACAATACACTCTAAAAAAAGCATCCCTCCCATTTTAGTCCACCACCTAAAACTTTTTTAATTGGCCCAAATATAACCCATATCAACATTTAATCACTAATCAATAATTTAATACCATTAATTTCACTTGTCTAAAATGAAAGGACTTTGAAAAACGGAAATTCAGCTGCCCCACAATTAATACATTTTCCTTACACGTGTTACACTCTAAATTTGACACGGTATCAACATCACATACTTATTTTTATCGTTCTCACTAGTGAATTTCTCTCAACCAAAAAGAAAATAAATAAATGACTATTTATATTCACAAAAAATGAAAATATTGACATATATATCTATATTAAATTAAAATTAAACTTGTATTTATATAAGATATCTT
>NC_029792.2:115681195-115692652 GCF_000816755.2 Arachis ipaensis
TTTGTATAATAAAAATATCTTATTTTTGAAGAATTAGTATCATGTAAAGTATTTTTGTCATACAAAAAAATATTACGTGAGTATAAATTTAATTTGGATCTAATATAAATACATATATCAGTATTTTTATCTTTTATAGATAAATGATCATTTATTTAACAAAATAAATCGTTAAAAATTTTCATGCAATTACACAAGTCAAATGCTAATTAGTAAAAAGAGTGGCAGTGGCTATTCTCTTGAAAAATCTACTTAATATACTAAAATTAGATTTTTTTTCAATTAACAAAGGTGATGTGTCGATCTCTTATAACTCCGTTTTTTCTTCAAAATGAACTTTTCTATTCTCTATTCTAAATTATTTTATAAAAGATATATTTATAATTGATATTGCAATAATTAATTTCTATAATTATTTTTGCACTACTAAAAGCTATATATAGTGTTTCTTTGTGGTCAGTGAGTCTAAATCTAAGAATCAAAGCATTTTTTTTAATCTGTTATTCTTTTTAATTTCGATTGGGTAATTGTTTCTATATATAGTGTTATTCTTTTTTTAATTTCTTTTTAAGTTCAAGTCACATCCCTTCTACGTTTTCTACGTTTGTCCAAAAATATTCAAAATGGAGCATATAATAAGATCGAATTTCCTCAATTTAGGTTCAATTTTGAAATATTCGTGCCAACCTTGAATATGCAGTTCAAAGATTGGTACTATATTTAAATTTTTTTCTCTTAAGTTTTTGTATTAAAAATAATTTTATAACATATTGTATTTTTTTCAGAAACTACCCGTCTTTTGGTGCATTAATACAATGCCATTAAAGAGAATAAAAGTCAATTTTATTTGACAATTTTAACAAGAAGATAGTCTTAATTTGTACCGATTCTAAGTATTCGATCTTATGATGTTATTTCGGTTGGTTGTTACGAGAATGACTCTAATCTATACCTATCTAAGGATTAGAATAGATTAAATATTATTTAAATAATTTAGTTCTAATATTGGTAGTTGATTAAATTAGTTTTAGAGAAATTTAAATTGTTATCTCAATTTATATATTATGACTATTCTTTATGGATATGTTATTTTTAAACTTTTTAATATGATTTTTTTTAAGTTTGTTTTCCTTTTTGATATATGTATCACTTTTTTTTGTATCTACTTAATATACTAAAACTGTGTTTTCCCCCAACTAATGGAAGTGAGGTGTCGATTCCTCATGAATCTATTTTTCTGCCAAAATGAATGCACTATTTTCTCTTCTAAGTTTATTTTATAAAAATATATTTATTATAATTATACTATAATTAGCATTTAAGTAATAATGCATAATTATACTAATTTAGGAAAATATCTTTATTTAAAAAGTACTATTCTCATATAATGAAAGCACTATTCTCTCTTCTAAATTTATTTTAAAAAATATCTTTACTAGAATTATATTACAATTAGCATTTAATGAATAATGCATAATTATACTAATTTAGGAAAATATCTTTATTTAAAAAGTACTATTCTCATATAATGAAAGCACTATTCTCTCTTCTAAATTTATTTTAAAAAATATCTTTACTAGAATTATATTACAATTAGCATTTAATGAATAATGCATAATTATACTAATTTAAAAAATATCTTAATTATAATTATATAAAAAATTAAACATAAATTTATAATTCTAATTGCTATAAATATGATACTAACGTTCATAGTGGTAAATTGATATTGCAATAATTAATTTCTATAATTATTTTTTTACTACTAAAGGCTATATATAGTGTTTCTTTGTAGTTAGTGAGTCTAAATCTAAGAATCAAAGCATTCTTTTTTTCTAATCTGTTATTTTCTCTTGATTGGGTAATTGTTTCTAAGGAGTTTTGTAGGTCAAGTTCAAGTCACATCCCCTCCACGTTTTCTACGTTTGTCCGAAAATATTCGAAGTGAAGCATATAATGAGATTGAATTTCCTCAATTTAAGTTCAGTTTTGAAAAATTCGTGCCAACCTTGAAGATGCAATTCAAAGATTGGTACTATATTTAATTTTTCTTCTCTTAAGCTTTTTGTATTAAAAATAATTTTATAACATATTGTGACTTTTTTCAGAAACTACCGGCCTTCTGGTGCATTAATGCAATGCCATTGAAGAGAATAAAAGTCAATTTAATTTGATAATTTTAACAAGAAGATAGTCTGAATTTGTACGGATTCTAAGTGTTCGATCTTATGATATTATTTCGGTTGGTTGTTACGAAAATGACTCTAATCTATACGTATCTAAGGATTAGAATAGATTAAATATTATTTAAATAATTTAGTTCTAATATTGGTAATTGATTAAATTAGTTTTACAAAAATTTAAATTGTTGTCTCAATTTATATATTATGACTATTCTTTTTAGATATGTTATTTTAAAACTTTTTAATATGATTTTTTTTATTTTTAAGTTTGTTTTCTTTTTGGATATATGTATCACCTTTTTTTATATTTCAGATTAGTAATGCAATTATTAAGAAAAATATAATTCATCAATCAAGTAGAATGGTTATGGGATATAGTTCTAATTCTTATTCATGTGCAATAATTTTATTAGTAGATAGTTGATGCAAGCAAGAATTATAAGGTTATGGACAGTCTCATCCAAATTTGACAAGAGCAAGATGACTTACATAGAATGGTTCTAATGGATGTTAAAGTTAGTTGATTATTTTTCATGATTCTTTCAAGCCATGCTAGGTTCAATTTATAAATATTTTTTTTCGTATTTTAAATTTATTTGATAAGTAAACCCTTGCTGTTAGAAACAAGAGACTCAGAGAATAATATGAAAAGTGTATTATTGAGTTGTGTTGTGAGGTACAATATACAAGGGGTATTTATAGGTGCTAAATGAATCAAAGTAATAAAGACATAGAATTCTACAATTAATGTACAGATATGCTATATAAATATAGACGATGCTAATTGATCTAAATTGATTATATTGATTCTCTAACATCGATGCTAATTGATCTAAATTGATTATATTGATTCTCTAACATCCCCCCTCAAACTCAAGTGGGAGCTAAGGATACCAACTTGAGTTTGGATAACAAAGTCCGAAAGCGAGTCGGGTGATGAGCTTTCGTGAAGATATCAGCAGTCTGATCCAGTGTCCCAACAGCAATGAGACGAACAGCATCAATAAGGATACGTTGCCGAACAAAGTGACAATCAATCTCAATATGTTTGGTGCGTTCATGAAACACATCATTATGGGCAATCTGAATAGCACTGCGGTTATCACAAAAAACATCAGTAGGGAACGACTAAGGAGCACCCAGATCTTCGAGAAGCCAACAAACCGAGATAACCTCAGCAGTGGTGTTAGCGAGGGCACGGTACTCAGCTTCTGTGCTTGAGCGAGCAGTGAATGTTTGCTTCTTAGCACGTCAAGAGATGAGAGCGTCGCCAAGAAACAAATAGTAACCAGTAGTAGAACAACGATCAATGGGATCACCAGCCCAATCAGCATCCGAGTATGCCTAAAGGGTCAAAGAGGAATGGGCAGAAAAATAAAGGCTATGAAATAGAGTGCCTTTGACATACCGAAGAATGCAAAGAACTGCCGCATAGTGAGTAGTACGAGGAGCTGACAAGAACTGGCTGAGGACATGAACTGGATAGGCAATGTCTGGTCGGGTGACAGTCAAGTAGACGAGACCTCCAACTAACTGGCGATAAAGTGTCGGATTATCCAAAACAGTGCCATCCATAGGGGTAAATCGAACATTAGGCTCAAGAGGAGTAGACTCAGTGCGACTATCTGTAATCCCAGCGCGAGCAAGAAGATCTGAAGCATACTTAGTCTGAGAGAGATAAATGCCATCATCTGTGGAGATGACCTCGAGACCAAGAAAATAGCTGAGAGAACCAAGATCCTTCATCTCAAAGGTATGGTGAAGTGAAGCCTTGAGATCAGAGATACCATCAACATCATCTCCAGTAATGATCAACAACTCCACGTTCGCTTTTACGAATGAAAAGCGCATTCTCATGAGGACTAGAAATAAAATCAAGACTACAGATGGTAGTGCTGAACTTGTCAAACCATTCACGAGGAGCTTGCTTAAGTCCATAAAGTGCCTTGCGAAGGAGACAAACCTTATTGGAAGGACAAGGATATCCTGGAGGTGGTTTCATATAGACTTTCTTTTTCAAATCTCCATTAAGAAATGTATTCTTCACATCCATCTGACTGAGAGACCATCTCTTAACCGCAGCAATGGCAAGGAGAGCTCTAACAGACGTAAGGCGAGCAACAGGAGCAAAAGTCTCTTCATAATCAATACCATACTCTTGCGTACAACCTTGAGCAACCAAGCGTGCCTTATAACGGTCAATAGAGCTATCAGAGCGAGTCTTGATCTTGTATACCCATCTACTGCCCACAACTTCCTGATCAGAAGGAGGATCAACCAAATCCTAAGTGTGTACTTTTTCAAGTGCCTGTATTTCTTCCTACATTGCTTGTTGCCAATTTGGATTTGTGGAGGCTTCTCTGAATGACTTAGGTTCATGTTGATGAAGAATAGTAGAAAAGCAATGATAATCAAGAAGATGAGGAGGTGGATTCCTTACCCTAGAAGAACGAGTGGGAGGAGGAGGCATGACGCTAGGAGCGGGATCGCCGTCCGGACTGGAATCATCGAGAGATGGAGAAGCCGGAGGATCAGGAGCCTTGAGGGGTGGACTTGGGGTAGACCCTGTAGTATCATCACTAGGAAAGAGATCAACATTTGGGTTAGTAAAAAATGGTGACGGAGTAGAAGGAATGGACTCAAAAGAGGAAAAACTAGAGAACATGTGATGCTCCCAGAAGATAACATGATGAGATATACGAATACGGCGAGAGATAGGATCCCAACAACGATAACCCTTATGTTCAGAAGCATAACCAAGAAAACAACACATGCGAGCCCGAGGTTCAAGCTTATTATGTTCATGAGGCTGAAGGAGGACAAAACAGACACAACCAAAAACACGGAGAGAACTGTAATCGGGAGGAGTACGATAAAGACGCTCAAAGGGAGTAGTGTTACCAAGAACAGAAGAAGGGAGTCTATTGATAGCATGAACAGNCGGGAGGAGTACGATAAAGACGCTCAAAGGGAGTAGTGTTACCAAGAACAGAAGAAGGGAGTCTATTGATAGCATGAACAGTAGTGAGGACAGCTTCACCCCAAGCACGCTCAGGACAGGAAGAGGAAATAAGCATCGCACGGACAGAGTCAAGAATATGACGGTGTTTACACTCAGCTCTGCCATTTTGTTGAGAGGTACCAGGACAAGAAAACTCGGACAAAGTATCCTGTTCAGCGAGAAAATTTAAAAGTTTGGAGTCATGATATTCCATAGCAATATCACGTCTGAAAATTTTAATGACCTTTGAAAACTGAGTTCGAACCATAGTGACAAATTTAATGTAAATTTGAGGCAACTCACAACGATTAGTCATCAAATAAACCCAAGTAAAACGTGAATAATCATTAATAAAGACGACAAAATATCGAGCCCCTCCCATAGAAGTGGTGGGAGCGGGGCCCCAAACATCAGAATGAATAAGATCAAAAGGAGAGCATGCAATAGAGGAATTATTATTAAAGGATAAGGCAGGTTGGTTTGCAGTGCGACAAGAAATACAATCTAAAGACTCATTTTGAACTTGACCTAAAACACCCGTAGATATAAGAGGACGTAATTTGCCTAAGGAGCTATGGGCAAGACGACGGTGCCACAAGGGAAGAGTAGATGGAGAGGAAGCAGCACAGAGATTTGTAGAGGGAACATGAAGGTTCTCGAGCTCAAATAAGCATCCGGCGTTACATCCAGTCCCGATGATCTTTCCTGTCCGACGATCCTGCACACGACAACCAGAATTTGAAAAGATGACATCAAAACCAAGTTCAACAAGCTGACCGACAGAGATAAGATGAATATTGGACTGTGAAATTACCCCGTGATGTGTTGCATGCAAGAGGGAACCATTAGCAGTGTTAACAGAAGGTGCATTTGTAGTGGGAGACAACGACGAAAAGAGATGACGCAAAGGAGACATATGATTGAAACAACCAGAATCAAAATACCATTTAGAATTACCTGGAGGGGTGGAAAGAGTAGCGGGGGTATTACCAGGAAAGGAGAGAAGTTGCCTAAGAAGAGTTTCAATATCTGATGGAGAGACAGAAGGTGTGTTGAGAGATGTGGAAGAGGTGGACTCAGTAGCAGCAGCAGCAGTAGAGGCAGGCACATGCGGAGAGTTGTTGGGACGAGGTTGATACTTGTTCTGATCTAAGCGTGGTGGTCGAGTAGGACAGGTAGCAATCAAGTGACCCGAGAGCTTACAATAATGGCAGAACAGTTTCGGGCAGTTGGAGCCAATGTGGCCTTTTTGTTTGCACTTACGACATTCAATAGAAGGACAGTCGGAGAAGGAATGCCCAGGCCGATTACAGTTGCGACAGATTTTGCCCTTTCTGTCGGTGGCAGCAAAGACAGTTTCACTTTTAGAACGAAGCAATCCCAAGCGCGTTTCTTCAGACTTAAGACGAGGAAGAGCATCTTCAAGACTAGGCAAGGGATTCTGCTGAAGAAGAGAAGCCTTGACCGGCTCATAGTCATCAGTAAGTGCCATCAGAAATTGGATGAGACGTGTCCGGTTCTGATAATCCTCATATGCCTTAGCATCAGTGGGATCTTTAAGAACAGGCTCACAAGAGGTCAACTGATCCCAAATAATCTCCATCTAAGCAAGAAAATCAAAAACTGCTTGGCCACGTTTTTGCTTAAGGCTATGAAGTTCCTTAAGCAGTTGGTACTAATGAGAGAGATCAGAGATAGTGTAACGTTTTGCCAAATGATCCCATACCTCTTTAGCAGTTTCAAAATGCCCAAACTGTAAATGAATGCCAGGAGTAGAAGTGTTGCGGAACCAAGTGATAATCTGATGATTTTTACTATCCCAATCTTCCAATTTCTCTGCATAGTCCTTCTCCTTCTCAGCATCCTCCTTGGATTTGGAGGCACCATCTTTGGATATGTCAGTCACAGTTGGCTTAACAGGACAGGCAATATCACCAGTCACATATCGCCATAATTTTCGCCCTTTAAGAAATTCTCGCATAGCTTCAACCCAATGTGCATAGTTGGAGCCATTAAGGATAACAGGGATAGGCTGAAAGACATCCGGTTTTTTCATAGTAATAAAAGAAATAATAAAAGGAAGAAGAAAACTCCAAATTCAGGGCAGAAAATGAGAAAACAGGGCGCGGAATCGGAAAGAGCTCACCAAAAAACCTTAGGGAGGGTCCCGCTTGTCCGCCACGTCAGCGCCACATCAGCAGTGACGTCAGCGCCACATCAGAGAAGCGAAGACACGTGGCGGCACTGGAGAGGAGCAGGAGGAACACGCTGGCAGTGAGCTGGACGCGGGTCAACTTCGGGTCGAGCCGGGTCGCGCGGGTCGGTCTGGGGCGCGCGGGTCAAACAAGAAGCTTCGTGCGACACGTGGCAGCGGGAGGAACGTCCGATCAGCGCCGAGATCTAACGGCTGCTGAAGCTTCTGGAGGAGGAACAATGGAGGTGGACAGCGAACTTCCAGCGGCGCGTGGCGGCGCGTCCGGAGGCTTCTGGCGGCTATCTCGGCGGCGTTGGAAAGCTGACGAAGAGAGGATCACAATGATGCCGGAGGTGACGAACCAAAGCGTCAGAAACAAATCGAAAATTGCGAGCAAAGAGGCACGGGTGGAATCTGGAAGGAAGATCAACCTGGTCGTGGCAGCGTCTGTCGGCGGCGCGTGGGCGTGCATCTGGTGGCGGTTTTGGTTGCGTTGGAATCACAGCGACAAGACGAACAAGATGGTTATGGGGGTGACAAACTAAAGCGTCGAAAAGAGAACGAAAAAAGAGGCCAAAGAACACTGCCGGAACGGAAAAAACAATGGGCTATGAACTAATATTCATTGAAAAAAAAAAGACCTAAGTTCTTGATACCATGTTAGAAACAAGAGACTCAGAGAATAATATGAAAAGTGTATTATTGAGTTGTGTTGTGAGGTACAATATACAAGGGGTATTTATAGGTGTAAATGAATCAAAGTAATAAAGACATAGAATCCTACAATTAATGTACAGATATGGTATATAAATATAGACGATGCTAATTGATCTAAATTAATTATATTGATTCTCTAACATCGATGCTAATTGATCTAAAATGATTATATTGATTCTCTAACACTTGCAATCAAAGACAGTGCCATTTAATAGCTTTATAAGTGCTAATAGTTTTTATATTTAATTTGTTTTACAGTTTGATAAAATTTATTGTTCAATCAAGAATTATTTAGTAAAGATGTTTGACAATGAACTTATTGAGGGGAAGGTCAATGTCTTCTCAGATTTTGTGATTGAGGAATCAAGCAAAATTTATCTTCTAACTGTACACGTGTGTAGAATAACTTTTAAGAAGGAGTCATGTATAATAAATACGGTCGATAATCATAAAAATCCTGACAATTATTTCAATTTTTTTGCTCATGCCGATATATTAAAACAAATAAATGAACAATCCAACTTATTTGATACGTAGTTAATTTGTATTAATCTACATAAAATTATTTTTTATTTTATTTTAATTTTTTCCAAGAAATTATATAATAGCATAATTTTATCAATAACATAAATATTTACATTTAATTTATGCAAATGTTTGAAATTGTATTATGACTTTTTTTAAAGGTATATCCTTTTGTTAATATATTGTTAGTTTTATTGTTTAGTATAAACTAAATTGATAAAATAATTTATTATGTTATTCATTTATTTGTCCTTAATTTCATATTTTTAATTCTTTTTTAATTAGATGTTATTGGACTCTTGACTGAAAAAGAAAAACTTATATCATCATCAAAAATAGGAAGAAGTGATCATTATATATATTGTGGTTGATCTTCATGATTTGGAGTATGTAAAATTTTAATATTTCACAATGATATTTTGTTTTGTAACAATTATCTATACATATGCAAAATATTTTATCTTTTTCATTATATATTACTACTTATTTTTCTTAATTCTTGCTTTTATTTAGAAATAAGAAAAAATAAGGTGCATACTGTGAGATCAATTTACAACTTAATTATTCAATTATCTACGTGATCACCAAACAACCGAATACATACTTATTCACCAATTTGCAAAATTTAACGAAGACATTAGTAAGCATATTGGTTTACCTTTTATTTAACATATTTGTTTATGTTATATTTGTAATCATATTATATCTATTTTTACGAATATATCTTTTTAGAAAATACTCTTAGTATTATTAGCATATGGTGTATTAAATAAATATTAGAGGTTTTAAATTATGCAACTGTTTAAAATTGTATTGCGATTTTTTTAAAGGTATAGCATTTTATTAATATATTGTTAGTTTTATCGTTTAATATAAAATAAATTGGTAAATTTTTTTTAATTTATAAATTTATTATGTTATTCATTTATTTGTCTTTAATTTGATACCTTTAATTTTTTTTTCAATTAGATGTTATTGGACTCTTGACTGGAAAAGAAGAGTTATATATCATGATCAAAAATAGGAAGAAGTGACCATTACATTGTGGTTGATCTTCATGATTTGGAGTATATGAAATTTTAATATTTTACAATGAGATTTTGTTTTCTAACAATTATCTATACATATGCAAACTATTTTATCTTTTTCATTATATATTACTACTTATTTCTCTTAATTCTTGCTTTTATTTAGAAATAAGGAAAAATAAGGTGCATACTATGAGAACAGTTTATAACTCAATTATTTAATTATCTACGTGATCACCAAACAACCGAATACATACTTATTCACCAATTTGCAAAATTTAACGAAGACATTAGTAAGCATATTGGTTTACCTTTTATTTAACATATTTGTTTATGTTATATTTGTAATCATATTATATCTATTTTTACGAATATATCTTTTTAAAAAATACTTTAGCATATGGCATATGGTATATTAAATAAATATTAGTAGTTTTAAATTATGCAAATGTTTAAAATTGTATTGCGACTTTTTTAAAGGTATATCATTTTATTAACATATTGTTAGTTTTATCGTTTAATATAAAATAATTTGGTAAATTTTTTTTAATTTATAAGTAATTTATTATGTTATTCATTTATTTGTCCTTAATTTGATACTTTTAATTTATTTATTTTTCAGTTAGATGTTATTAGACTCTTGACCAGAAAAGAAGAGTTTATATCATGATCAAAAATAGGAAGAAGTGACCATTACATTGTGGTTGATCTTCATGATTTGGAGTACGTGAAATTTTAATATTTCAACAATAAGATTTTGTTTTGTAACAATTATCTATACATATGCAAAATGTTTTATCTTTTTTATTATATATTACTACTTATTTCACTTAATTTTTGCTTTTATTTAGAGATGAGAAAAAATAAGGTGTACACTATGAGATCAATTTATAACTCAATTATTCAATTATTATCTAGGTGATCACCAAATAATTAAATACATACTTATTTTCCAATTTGCAAAATTTAATAAAGACATTAGTAAGCATATTGGTTTAACTTTTTATTTAACATATTTGTTTGTGTTATATTTGTAATTATATTATTATATTTATTTTATGAATATATCTTTTCAGAAAATATTCTTAATATTAGCATATGGTGTATTAAATAAATATTAGTGGTTTTAAATTATTTATTATTTATTAGAGAATTTTGTGCATTAGAATTCTCTAATAATTTGTTATTCATTTTAAAATGATTTTGATATGTTTTTAATTTACGGTAAAACAATATATAAAAATTTGTTGGTGGACAGTATTATTGGGTTATTTATGGTCACATTGAGTATATATGTCTGATTTATTAAAAAAAATAAATTACTAAATCCGATTAATAACTACTTTAGAGTTGATACACTTAATATTAAATTAAGAAAAAAAATGAATAATACATAATATATTACTTTTTATTAATCAAATTATTATAATTTAATTAATTTTAATAAAACAACTTAAAATTATAATTTTAATCTTATCACGTATATAGCACGGATTATTACACTTGTATATGGATAAAAGATTAGATATGAACGGAGTAGAGTTTAACGTACACTTTAACAGGTGTAGTGAGAAAGGAAGAAATTGTATATTAATAGCCAATAAAATCAGGAATGACCTTTTCAACGTGATTAACTCCCGCAATGTCTCCTCTCAATAAACGGCAACAATTGAATAATCACATGCATAAAAACTTATGGTCCATTATTGGATTATTTATTGTCGGATATGAAGCTTTTAATTTATTTAAAAAATTTAAAATTTTATTTTTATGAGATTTTTTTTAATAAGTTATTTTTTATCTAATTAA
>NC_029792.2:115693022-115699465 GCF_000816755.2 Arachis ipaensis
TTTTCTAATTTTCTAATAATAATAATAAGGTGAATGCTACCCAACCCTCTCTAAAATAACATGTAAGTTACCCTTCATTATGTATCACATTGTAATTGGTCCTTATCTTAACCATAGTTGGGTTATTTTATAATTTATTATTCTTAAAATATCAAAGCTCTACTTCCGTTAATTGAAGCACATTCCACTCCTCCATTCTTTGTTTATCACTTCATCACCTAGATTTGGCGCGCCAACGTCATCGCCATGCCCTCCCACACAACCTCTCTTCCCAGTATAGCCAGCGCCTCTTTTTGCCATGGATCACTGTTTATCCACATAATTAATGGTTAATTTTGGTTATTAAATTTTTTTATTAAAAAAATATATCTTTATTTAATTACGTGATAATATATGTATGATAAAAAAAATATGTTTATTTGTTTGGAGTACAAATTTTATTATTATATTTGTATGTTCATGATTTTAATTATACTTTTAAATACTTTGAATAGATTTATTTTATTATATTATATTTTACATATAAATATATGTTCCATCACGTAATTAAATAAAGATATATTTTTTTAATAAAAAAATTTAATAACCAAAATTAACCATTAATTATGTGGATAAGCAGTGATCCATGGCAAAAAGAGGCGCTGGCTATACTGGGAAGAGAGGTTGTGTGGGAGGGCATGGCGATGACGTTGGCGCGACGGTGCTTGAAAGGACCAAATCTAGGTGATGAAGTGATAAACAAAGAATGAAGGAGTGGAATGTGCTTCAAGGAAGGAGAGCTTTGATATTTTAAGAATAATAAATTATAAAATAACCCAACTATGGTTAAGATAAGGACCAATTACAATGTGACACATAATAAAGGGTAACTTACATGTTATTTTAGAGGGGTTGGATAGCATTCAACTAATAATAACAATAATCTATTAATATATAATAAGAGAATAGTAGTAGGTTCAGTGCTTGACAAGTGTATAGGCTGATTGATCAACAAGTGTCTTATTTAAATAATTGACAAGTGTCTTACTAATTCAAAATACAAACATAAAATATAATAAATAATAAATATAAACAAAAAGCAAACAACACAGCAACTTCTTCACGCAACTCTCACCTGCAAAGCTGCAAAAGTAATAGAAGTAGATTTGTAAATCCAAATCAGATGCATGTTGAGCGCGTTTTTTCCTTTTTAGGATTAAAATTTGAACTTGCATTGAAACCAGAGCAAGAGTAAACAAATTTCAAATCAGGATTTTAAAAATCAAATCTTTCCTTGATTCTCTCTCTCTCTTCTTTCTCGCGCTCTCTCTCGGATTTGTTTTTTCTATCATCTTCTTCGTCTGTATCGAGGAAGCTATCGAGCAGTGGTAGAAAGTATTGATTAAGTGAGAGTGTTAAAACAAACGAAGAAAATGAGAGCAAGATCTGAGAGAAGAGGAGGCAGACAAAGAGAATCGAGCTTCAGGAGCAGAGGCGAAGAGAACTTTCACAGTGGAAAAGAAGCTCTCATGCCAATGTCAAATATGGTTACTGCGGTATGTGTTTCTTCTACTGCTGTTCGGTCATCGTTCTCTTTTACTATGTTATTCTTATTTAGAAGGCTCAACCAATTTGGATATAACTATTTAGGTTTCTTTTTTCCTGACCGTTGTCGATTTCAGATGCACTAAATCTTGCTGCTATCAGCCAAGAGGCAGCAGTTCGGTAGCAAAGTGGTGACGCCAGAAAGCTAACCGGTGGATATTCACCGTTGGAGATGGGAGAGAAGAATGGTGATGGATATCTTGCCATTGAAGATGTTATCGGCTGTGAGGCAAAGGTAAGCCTTTTTTTTTTTTAATTTCAAAATAAAAAACTACTGTATTTTTTTCTAATCTTCTTCTGTTTTTATTTCAAAACATTTGTTTCCCTTCTTTTAGTTTGTTTCGTGTGTGTGTTTTTGGGTTTAGGTTAGATCAAAGCAAGAGCTCTTTGCAGAGGCAAGCCACTAGAGAAGTATATCTATGTCTTTTTCTTATTTCTTATGCTGATGGGATATAATGCACTGTTATTTCTTCACCTAAAATTTTATTTTGACTTTTTAAAGCTTATTTGCTTCATTTTATCTTTTCGTTTTAATTTAATTGTTGTTTTTGTTCTGAGAACGTTGCATATGGTTATGTTGTTTGCTTGCTTTATTAGTTGGTTAAACTATAAATTGTAGATCTAGCATCATATGGTTATGTTACCTTAGCTTCCTGATAATTGTGGTTAACGGATTATAGTTGTGTCCTACTTATTGATGGAGGGAAAGAACTTTTAAGATTTTCAATTAAAAGATAAAAGAACTTCTCAATGTGTGGAAGAAAGATGCTCTTTTTATTCTGTGTTTTGCGTTTTCTATCTACATGGTCGTTTTTTGTGCGAGGAAGAGATTCTTTTAGGATTTATGAGTGAATTTTGCACATGGATGATTTGAATAAACTGTGAACTATAATCTTGCAATCGTTGGGGTTTTGACCACTTCCTTTTTTGTGTATTTTGTGTATCTCTATCTGTAATTTCGTGATCACATGATTCTATTATCATTATTAAAATGATTCACTTTGAGCTTCTCATTAATAGAATAGGAAAAGTAAAGCTTGATGTACTATTAGATTTTCAAGTAAAGAAAAACCTATTGGTAGAGAGAATATTGGAGAAAAGATATTATTTGACATTGAAACTTTGTTTGTTGAAGAGATTGCTTTTGTGGTAAGTTCATTACTTTTTTAGATCCAACAATGTGTGAGCTTCTTTTTCAATCTTTGAATATTGATATATAAAAAATTCATTTTATCATTGTACAATTTCTGTAGGACGCAAATACTCAGATGTTGCATATTCAATTAGTAGAAAGTGTTTCTTGGAAAGATCTAGCATTTTTTAAGTTCTTCCATTTCTTCATGCAGAACATATTGGTGATATATCGAAAGGACTGAAGGCATATCGCAAGATTATTTTTAAAGAGGTATTATTCAAATTTTCTTCTGAACTATGGATGTTGAAAGGGTTAGACTGATATTCATTATTATCTTTATTTAAGATTAGATGTATTCGATAAAGATAATTGCACTATAATTCACTCTTCAAAAGTGAGGATCACAAAGTGGTACTTCCCCGTACTCTCAAAAAAAAAAAGTATCCAAGAGACACACTTACCTTAAAGTATTTTTTTATTTCCTCTGCACTGCACCACTTCAGTTTATGAATGTAAACATGTAATACCTGAATCTTAATTTAAAAGAATTAAAAAAACTCAAACTACAAGTATGCATATGCAGTGAATTAATTATTCTTTTATCTTTAAATATGCATTATTTAATTAATTTCATTCAAAGAATATACACAGATAGTGATCAATAGTGAATTGCTTTATATTATGGCATTTTCAAAGAATTAGCTATTAATAAATTTTTTGCAAAGTTACCATTACAAATAAATCATTCCAATAGGCAATAATATTGATGTTTCTTAAGGTCCTTTAATGATTTGCTTTAATAAGCATTCCATACTTTGTTTGCTCTTAGCTTAATTCTAAAATTATTATTGAGAAGTTTGACTAAAGGAAACACATACACGTTTCTGTTGTTCAATCTGGAATTTTGATTTAATAGATTACTTAGATTTATACATGGTAGGGTCATGTGGGAACTTCATCATGATTCGGAAAAGGCTTTATCTTTATTTGAGCAAGTGATTTAGTGTGTTTGTTGCTGTTTACTATTTTTGTTGTTGGCAGTAGTCGCATCTCCAAACATGTTCTTGACATGAAGAAGTCAGTATTTTGGCTTGGTTGTGAAGAAGAACTTACGACAGTGATGAAAGGAAGCTCCATGGAAGAAGGAGAAGAGGGCGGCGATGATGGAAACTGATGGAAACTCAGCTAACGCTGTCCAGTCAAATGCAATTGAATATAAATCATATAAAAAGCTCCCCATAGTATTGTACCCAAACAGAGGTATTATTCTATAACAGAGGTACTCTTGATTATTCTATTTATTTAGGTTTGATGCATGTAATCAGCAGCCCTTATTTTATAACATATAGAGAATAAATAATTTTCTATCAGCCATCGGTGACTGTTGATGCAACTGCAAGGAGAAAGAATAGTGCCACGGTGAGTGGTGTTACTACCGTCACTAAAGAAGGAGCAGTTGGCAACAAGTTGAAACACCGGTCAAAAGAATGGAGAGTTCTGAGATCCTGTAATCCGCAGTGTGGGTAACTTTTCTTTTTTAAAAGTAGAAATTTATTTTTATTTTTCTTTCTTTTAAAAAAACGTTACAGAAAATACCATTAGGGTTCGAGATTCAAGCAGAGAGAAATCTATAACTATAACAATTTGACAATTGTATAGATTTTTTTTTCACTCATTTTGTAAAACAAATAATTTTTTCCCTTTTTTTAACTTCAGAATGGGATATTGATTATGTGATGGTGCTCAATCAAGTCCTTCAAAATGATTTTCGCAGCTTATGAGTGCTCTTCCAATACTCTCATTATCCTCCAACATAAGTCTATTGTAGTTAAGGTTTCACTTTATCAGTTTGAGACACTATTTGTTCTGTTTTTTTTTTTTCTTTATCTGACATTGCATATCTGAGTTTGATGTGATGATATTGGGTTATTGTCAAGGTATTTTCTTTACTTTTCATGTGAGTTGTTCTTCTTTCAGAGACTAATTTTTTTCTTTTGCAACCAATATGCATATATTGACTTTGATTGCTTCAGTAGTGCAACTATACTTAACTCTAGGCATTGATTCATATTTTGATTGTGATAATTTGAGATTCTAGCATTATGACGTGTTAAAAATGCATGAATTAGAGTATGTATTATAAGACATATATTCTTATACTGTTATACAGTGTCATGATTTATTTGTCCTTAGAAAATTGGTTTTATTTTTGTGTAATATGTTTGGGATATTAGTGTACTTTTTTTTCATGGATAATTTTTTATAACTTGGAAGTTGAAATTGTCATTCTAAGAAATAGTTGCCAATATTGAACCTAGCTGTAAGTGATGGCATGCAGAAAAATTATTAAGAAATGAAATTCAATTTTAAAATACATTTCTCAAAATTTACAATTGAGGGATTAATTTCATGTTTGATAGAAAAATTATAAAGGCAAGTTGTTGTTTTATTAAAATTGATATTCACGTGGGTGAAATTTTACTACCAGTTATTCTTTTATTTAGATTTGTTAATAATTTTTTTATAATTCCTATTCTTTACAAATTCTTTACAAAAAAGTAAATTGTTCAACTTGCAAAAAGTTTATTTTTTGTACACTCATGATAGAATGTTTAGACTTTATAAGATGCTTTACCTATTTTGATTTATCACTACTCGATATTTGCAAGTTCTGTTATCTATTTTTTCTATCTATCACCATACCATTTTCATAAGGGTAGTTGTTATATTTCTTCAAAGTTCCAGATAGTCGTTCAATTTTAAATGGAAAGCATATTCATATCATAAGATAAATAATTATTTTTGTGATATTTTCAGTTACATTGGATCTGAGCAACCTCCGGTGAAGTATCTAGAGCTAAGCAACAATGGAGAATTTAAAAATATGAATGTTACCGAGTTTCCAAGTTATTGAAGTGGGTGTCATACATTGTTATTGTGCTTTCTTTTCTTTTTTAGTTTTTATTCAAAATATGAGAATTCAAAGCATTGTGGTATTAGAATGTGTAACATCTTTTAGGATTCTTCTTTTCTCAATATTTTTATGTTCAAATATCTTATGTGAAACTAAATAAACCCTTTTTAAATAAAAAAAAAAAAATCATATTTGTGCCATTTAAGTTGGCATTTCATTTTAATATCAAATGGTTGAATCAAATAAATATCAATTTAAATATGCGATTGAGAAAGACTATATATTGAAGTGAACTGATAAATTTATAAAATAGCAAACCAAAAATCATTAGATTTTCTAATAATAATAATAACAATAATAATGTATGGTGGCAAGACCAAGTGCGTGCCAAACAAACAAGGTGGTAACACTATGATTAAGACTCGTGCCCTAGCCCCACGACAACGGAATGTAATATTATTTTATTATTATGTATGCATGCACGCACGAAATGAGGTAAATTTATTTGATTTCTCTCAATACCGAAAATACGAAACCAAATAAAGAGATCCACATCTAACTGTGGCTAAATAGATGGGTCATGGAAAAGGGATTGAACTTGATTATCCTAGGGTCCTCTGATTTGCACCACACCCATTCCCGTCCATTTCTACTGTTCATCAAACTTGTTGCACGTTTGATTATATATTTTTCATCATTTAAAAATAAAATGTTGCCAGCAATTTCGATATGCTAGCTGTGCTAGATATTGTATGTGTGAACTTGGAGATTCGATCAATCAACGTAATTCAATTAAACCAATTTTTATCA
>NC_029792.2:115699677-115700005 GCF_000816755.2 Arachis ipaensis
TTTAATAGCATATTTTTAATATACAGCTTAGTACTTTATACACATATTCTGATAAACATATACATCATGAAGAGTAAAATAATTAATAATAAATCATTGTCATATATTATAATAGAGATTATTCATACATATATTAGCCCTAAGACATATGATTAAGACGATAGATTATCACCAAAAATATATGATTAACACGATGGGATGAGAGAAAAAAATAAAACAAAACAAACAAACAAAGTGTGGCTGGAGTGCTCGATAGAAATATGTACAAAAAGCATTATTGAATTATATATAAATATAATAAAAAATTATATATAAATATAAATTTAAT
>NC_029792.2:115700174-115705149 GCF_000816755.2 Arachis ipaensis
TATTTATGTATAATGTGTTTTTTATAATATCTTTTTTTATATAATTTTTTTATTTAATTTATTCTCATTTTTTCTCTATTCCTTCTTTATTATCATTATCATCATTATCTTTTCTTCTTTTTTTTCTTCGCCTCCTGTCTTCTTCTCTCTTATTTAATTTCTTCTTACTCTTTCGTCGTATCATCATTTTCTGTTCAGCAAAGCCAAAGCTACTGAATGCAAAATTTTTTAAAAAAATCACAAATCTAAAATATTGATTCACCAACTAATTAAATACAATAAAATTATTGAACACAAAAATTTAGGTACACAATACAAAAATTTTATAATGACCAACACAAATTTTTATGTATTAGTTTAAAAATTTGTTTCTATAAATTTTTGTATGTGTGAATCACTATTATTAAATTTTATTAATTTCCGAATCTTTTAGGAGGTTTGAATTTATTTTTTTTATCACTCTTGTTACTTAATGTTAGTTTTATGAAATAATTTGATGTTGATTCAGTGTATTATGGATTTGAATATTGTAGCAAGGATAGTTTTGATGAATAAATAGTTTAGATGAATGGTTTGAGAAAATTGATAGTTATATTATTGATGGATTAAGGAAAGAGTACAAAAACTAGTGAAATTTGATATGGTTCTTAGATGATTACAATGAGCTCCATGATGACCTATTTATAAAGTTGGTTCATTATATATAATTTCTAAATAATTCTAGGTCTTAGATATTTCTAGATATTTACCTAAATATATTATCTAGATACTAAACTTAGATATTTTTAGTACTTAGTTTATTTATTTATTTAACTTTTAGACTTCTCCATCAAAATATCTACATATTTATTTTTATGAAACAAGATTATGAGAATTCTAAAAAATTCTACAAATATATAGCATAATCAATATTTAGTATGAAGTATCGTGATTTAGTTTCCCTTACTTTTATTTTTGTGCTATGTACAAAAATATTTGTGCTATATATCGATAAATCTTTGTGGTTTTTAACAAATTATTAATATTTATTTGTATTTTATTTTCTGTAATTATTTTTTTATTTTTTTGAATTTTCTGTTGTCTTGTACCTAAGCTAACAGGAATATTCTGCTCCGTAAGCTTGATCCGCCAGAGATGTGGCACTCGGCAGTTGACCAGACTTTATGAATAACGGGATTCTACCATGTATCAAAAGTGGGACAGATCAGAAGGGCATTCTGCTTTGCTATCTGCTCTTGTGGAAAGGTGGAAGCCGGAGACTCATTCTTTCGTATTGTCAACCGATGAAGTTACAGTAACACTGGAGGACGTGTTACACATATATTGGCTTATCAATTGATGGAGAGGTTGTAACTGGTTGGACCGATAGCAGTCAGGACTTCTTCGTTAACCAGAGAGCATGGTAATTTTTGGCAGCAAACCCGTTGTGAGTAGTTCATCTAAAAGTTACATAAAGTTAGCCTGGGTTCGCCATATCAAAGACACACAATCTTTAGACACTTGATTGTCTGTTCAGTGATATGTTAGGTCTTACATCTTCTGTCTGCTGGGAACCACCCTTTTCGCGGATAAATCGACGACGTATGTCCACACGACGTACCCACCACTGCTCCAAAATTTTGAGCAGATCGGCGCTTACAGTCGGGAGTCAGCAACTCTCGCACATCTTTACAAGGCATTGTGTCATGCATCACGGTATGATTGCAAGGAGATGGACGACCCACTTGATTTGTTGTTTTTTTGGGCGTGGGAGTGAGTGTCCTTTCTTGCGCCCATTCCAAGACAGCGGCTTGCACCTGCTGATATACCGGTTGCACGCAGGTAACACCGTAACAGCACATAATTTATTGGATTTTGACTCGTATTTCATTTATGTTTTACTGGCAAGACATAATTTAAACTCTGTTATAACGTTGCGTATTGCAGGTGGAGTCATCATCCACGAACCAGGGAGTGGATGTGGAGGAGTGCGGTGTCTGTTAGGCACGAGATATACTACATAGAAGAGGTCAGTATCGATATTAATTTATAAGAATAATTTATGGCATTAATAATCTAACTTAGTTCATGCAACATTTTGCAGTTTGTCTGGCAGCCATACCTCGGCATCATCATCCCGGTCGAGCTACATCACCACCTTGATGTGTGTGACACGATAGGGTAGTTGCTATCATTCGAGTGTGTCGAATGACATCCTGTGGACCGAGTGGTTCACTAGTACGGGTATGCATAGTCTCCCCCCAGTGCCATAATTGGAGCATCGTACTCGACGAATGGATTCAGCAATGGGAGAATCGCTGCAACAGTTGATTGTTAGATAGAAATCTATAACCAATCGCCGACTTTAACCCGTCTGCCGATTACCGTAGTTGGTACCTTGGATTATTCTGGATGTACCTGAGGTTGTTGGAGTTCATTCCTCAGCAGCCACACTGCATCCACCCCAATAGCCATGATTGACTCATGATTATCGGAGATTATACTCACGCCATCTTTTCTTATAACAAGCCTTCATAGGTTACTAAGAAAAAAGTTTCACGCATTAACGGTCTTACCCTCTACGATGGCAAAAGCAATCGGCACAATGTTTTGATTCCCATCTTGCGTAACTATAACCAAAATGCAACCTTTATATTTTTCATATAGGTGGGTGCCGTCAACTTGAACCAGTGGCTTGCAATATTTGAAGGCTCTTATGCTTGGATTGAAACTCTAGAATACCCGATGGAGTATCCTAACAAACCACCTCTTACTCCCGTTATATAGGGGTCGTTTTTCTATTTGGACTTGTGAACCAAATATCTTCTGAACCATTGCGGAGAACCACAACAGCAAAGCTCTGTAAGATTCTTTCCATCCACCGAAGACTTTCGCTATCGACTTTTTCTTTTCTAACCAAACCTTTCGATAATTAATAGTGTAGTTGTATCTTGCCTGAATTTTTGCAATTATAGATTTTACCTTTATGGATGGGTCGGATTCAACCAATGGCTTCAAAGCCTCAGCAATCGTGTCCGAGTCCAACTTGGAGTGATCCTGTGAGATCGTTCCTATGGAACGTGTGTGCCTCCCGTTGTATCTCTGAATCTCCCAACAAGTTTTTTTCTATATCAAGTTGGCTCGGATAAGCCAATCGCATCCTCATCCATAAGTCTTGCATTTTGCATAGAATGTCTGTGGCTCGAATTCATAAACAACGTAATCAACTCCTCTAGAGATAGTGTAACTCCAAATTGTCGCAATGACTGATTTTCTAGAACCGTATTCCACTCCGATCCTGAACTTCTCGTCCCCAGGATTAACAACACCTATAAAAAGAAGAAATTGTTATTCATCGATCTGTCAATTAGAATCACTCAAGTCTTCCTCGACACGATCAACTGGTTTGGCAAAGTGAATCGGTTTTGCTGCTACCATGGGTGCATGCGGTTTCGAAGACGATGACACACAACCACTACCTGTCACGAACGGCAGCGTACCACTTCATCATATGTTGCGGTATTAGTCTTGCATGTCCGTCACATGCTGATCAGCTTCGATCCAAAATGTCCTATTTTGAAACCCTCCACTCGATCAGAAACACTGATAAAAATCTATATACAACTTTCTCAACCTCCTTGAAATTTAGTGCACCCATATCAGTCAATATGAAATTCTTTAACGTGTCCAAAGAATCAAGACGACAAATGTGCAATATTACAAGTAAATCGCATTCAAATATCACTTCCGTTCACCACTTCTAATTATTTCATTCAAATAAACTAGCACAAAAAAAGAAAACTGATTACTAATAGCCATATGTACCAAGAATAAAGTAAGAAAAAATACAAATTATTAGTGGAATTGGTGTAGTGTGATGAGTAGGGACGAAGCTTCCTATATACAAGGGGCAGCGCCCCTCCGCCAAAAATTTGTTGTAGTATGATGAGTCAAGAACCTCCTTATATATTGTATTTTGACAGCATATCTAAAGTATTGATAAGCCACCTACTTATAGATAAACATATTTTAAATATTATTTTAAGTACTGAGACACTTAGATATATAAATACACATATCACGAATACCGAGTAATCAATTTATGAACAAATATGTAGTTTGTATATATCTCAGATGCAACCAAATTATTATTTGTTTCTAAACATTGTTACTTATCCTGAATACGTATTTAATAAACCCAGCTGTTGCTGATAGTTTCTTCTCGGTCCCTTCTTGCATAATTCGATCTCGAAGAAGGAAGAGATAAGAGGGCCCTATGGAGAATGTGCTCAGAAATCCATAATAGAGTCCGACCACAACGACCGAATTCATTATCTTCATGTATAAGTATACTAGATTATCAGTATAAAAGATTGAAAAATCATCGCAAACCTCTGTTTTTTATTATCTTCTGTTTTTTATTATCTATTGCAATCTCCGGATTATTATCTAATTTTCAATCCATATATTTATATAATGATTTTTCAACCTTCCATATTTCTATATAGAAATAGAAAGAGATAGACTAGAAACGACATCTCTTATCTCACTGACACCAAAGAGGGGGATCTAAAATGAGTGGAATTTTGATATGGGTGGAATATAATGAAATAGAGCCACTTTGAGGTTCCCTTTGAAATGAGGCATGGAACGGAGCCATTGCGAAGAAGTTTCACGAGTTACGAAGGAAACTTCGAGCTCATATTGGTCATGGGTTGAGAACGGGAATTGAACTCTATGAGATCAAATTTCCCGTTGTTCCTCAGTAGCTCAGTGGTAGAGCGGTCGGCTGTTAACTGACTGGTCGTAGGTTCGAATCCTACTTGGGGAGGTATCGGATTATATTTTTTATGATTTTTGTATCACAATATTCGAAATGTGTAATATGTATTTAAATTAGTAAATATTCTACTAATTACGTATTTCAATAAATATTAAAATTATTTAATTTAAATAAAAAATCAAAGAATATCTAATATTAAAATTGAAAAAAATG
>NC_029792.2:115705231-115732526 GCF_000816755.2 Arachis ipaensis
ATTTAGAATTAGTAATTTTTAATTTAAAATTTAAATTTAAAATGAATAAAATAATTTTAAAAATTTAACTTATGTTGCCCAAAAAAATTGATTACCTTTCCACACAGATACTTTCAAGTTTCCACTTTCCACACATCCATGGCATTAACGCAACCAACAAAAGAAATCATTAACGATGACTATACATACATACATACATACATACATACATACAATAGTTCAATTCATTCAAACAAAGGATAAACATACATGTAAGGTTGGAATTTGAAAACACACTTCCTTATTCTATTCTTCACCCAAGTTCACACTTATTATTTAATTTATATAAACACTTAACTACTTCCAAAACAGTCCCGAAAACCTGCCCCTTATTAAATTCCAACCATTCATATAACGTGCTTCTAATTTTCTTTTAGTAATTATTATGCCTTGAGAAGATGAGTATCCATCTCTTTAGTAGATTTGTCATACAATTCCATGTAACCATAAGGAGCTTCGACATTATCATTAATTTTCTCATATTCAAGTGTCCATTTAGCTGAAACACTTCCATTGCTGTTATCAATCTCTTGAATGGTGAGCTTCAAAACTTTATATTGTTGACTTATGTCTCCATCAAAGAAATTGAATTTAATTGTCTTGTTCTTCTCATCAATGGATTCAATTGTCTCCTTGCATGTAGTTACTTTACCATCTGTTGCATGACAATAATCAAAATTTAAAAAAATTAAAAAAAAGAAAATTAAGGAAACCTGAGAATAATTATGTCAATTATTAGTTAACATAATTACATACAAATTATGCTAGCCAATGAGTTATAATTCAAATGACATAATCTCTCCATACTTACTTAAGAGATCGCGGATTCAAATCTTTCTATTTTTGGTGAAAAAAAAAATACAAATTATGCTAGTCCTTTTGGTTGTCTTAAAATTTTGTCTTTTGTCTTGGAGACAATCTATTTTTTGTTTATATTTTTAGGACCCACAAAAAAATACAAGAATTTTGTCAATTTTTGCATATACTTATAGCTCTCTTCTAATAATCTCATTCATTGTGGATTTTTAAACAATTCATATAATTCTCACTAATATTGTTTCCTAGTAAGAACTTTTTTTTGTTGTAAATGAAGGGAACCTAATTAAATTTAATAAAATCTCAAAGAAAAGAAAATGTTAGAGATATAATTATTTATATATCTTCTTAAATTAAATTTTTAGAAGAAATGATATTATGATATAATATCAAAGTTTTTATAATAAAAAATTTTAAATTTGATTCATGTTAAACTTTAATGAAAAGAATTTTATCCTAAAAATAAATAACAAAAAAAATCATATAAAAAATTTATATAAACCCAAAAAATAAATCTTGTATGAAGAGACACATTAAAAATATAATTATTTATGCGACTTTTGCCATAAGTTTAGATTTTTGAAAAAAAATGATATCATGACAAATAAAATCCGACTAGATGTTTTTTTTTTCAATTTACAAATTAATTCATTTAAAACTAAGCTTGATTACCTACAACATAACTCCAGTGTTTAACCGAACCGCCGATGCTGTGCCAATCCTCACCCTGATGCAGCTTGGTGTGATGCACTCTTTCACAAATATTTTGAGTTTGGTGGAGAGATTTTGATACAAGATTAAAGAACTTTCCAGCAGGTGCATGGATCACAATTTCAGTACTAAGCTTACCACTCAGTGCCATTGTCTTAAGAAGGAAACAACTATTATGAAGCAAGAAATTAGATAATACTAATAATATAATAAAGCTAGCTAGCTAGAATATCTGATGGGAGATATGGGACAATGAGTTCAGATTTGTAGGATCTTATATAGAAAAATAAGCTACCTAAGCTACTATATATTGTCAGCTTGTTCCTCCCTATTAATTTATTGCGCTGCTAATAAAAAAATTTTAATCAACACAAAAAATAGTCAATATATGTTATTTTACTCAATGAAATTATCTAACATTGATTAATCACTAAATTCTAATAAAAGTTTTTAGGAACGCAAAATAGGTACCATCATATTTTTATATTATTTATAAAGTTTGATTATAGTGCTTATAAAGTTTTATTATCAATTTAAATATATGATCATTTTGCATATCAAAATGTATTTCTATAATGGATCATTATTAGTGTGTGATTGATAGTTGATTTTGATAGTTCATATATAATATAATTTTTTTAGTGCACACGTAATTTTAACACACTTGAAAGATAGAAAAAAAAATGTTAGAAAACCAATATCTATTATTAATATTAGCCAATATTTTGTATTGATATTTTATTTTTATATTGTTAAAATTTAAAATTTAGCAATTATTATTTGAAATAATAATAAAAAATAATAAATTTGTTGATAAATAATATTATTAAAAAAATTCACAATAAAAAATAAACCACACAAAAAATTCAAAACAGACAATAAATAAAACCACCCACATTATCCGATCCACATGTGTAGGTGACACATATCTGCTAATTATCTACAATTATGGTTTACTAGTAAGTGTTTTGCTGCTCTCAGTTAAAGAGAGTCTTATATTACTATATTAGTATTTATTTAATTAAATGATTATATTTTTAAGTATTTTAATATATTTAAATATACTATTAATTAAAGTATAAGATGAGATATGTAAAGTCAAAGTAGGGATGAGAAAAAAATCCGTATCCGTAGATATTCATAGAAATTATATATCTGCAACAAAGATGCTAACAGGGATTCATAATGGAGAGTGAACCTACCCCCATAAATAAATGGAAAAAGGGATAGGGATTGAGGCATCCGCTCCACAGGAATTCATTAAATCTCCATAAAAAAAATTTTACTTAAATGTTCTTATATATATAAGTTATCTAAGTAGTCCTAATTCATTTTATTTTAATTTATATGTCAAAAATTTCATGTATATGTTATTATGTTAAATTTGTGTTTGATTTAATACATTTGGATGAATTATATTGAATTTTATTATGATTGTGTTAATCTTGTTTTAAAAAAGTTAAAATTTAATATTCATGGATACTAGGTATCTACCTCCCATGTGGAAAAAAATAAACAGAAATTCATGACAAAGATAAGACAGAACAAAGACATTTTATTAAACGAAAACGGAGGTGGAGAGTGTCACGTCTCAAAATGAGTTATGATTGATGCTTAGTGAAATAGTCCGCCTAGCAAAACCTACTATATTTAAGTATAACGTAAATAAGAAAGTTACAAATATTCTTAATAAATTTACAAGTTTTAAAAAGAATAGTTACACACTTTTAACAAAAGATAAAATAACTAAAAATAGTTGGAGCATATAACATTTAGGAACACAACAAATAATAGATACCCATTGCAGATTATTGCTCTTGAATATAGAAATGCTCACATAATTAAGTATTTGTTCCTAAAAAATATATTTAGAAAAACGGAGTGAATTTTTGTAACTCAATGATTAGACAATACATCTATAATCCACCTGAGACCATATAAATATTATTATAATCATGTGGGAGGGGGAGGGAAAAAGAAGAAGGGGTAGGGAAGAAGAAGGGAAAGAAAGGAAGAGAGGGAAAGGAGTGATGGGGTAAAATGTCGGTAAAGATTTTCACAAAAATAAGCGCGTTGTAAGTATAGTTCTAAACCGACAATTAAACCTCAATCAAATTTAAATTGTTTGTCACTAAAGCAAACCCAATAAAATTAACCGAACTATTAAACCTCGGGTCGTCTCTCAAGGAATTGCAGGGAAGTGTAGTTATTATTGGTTATAAAAAGTATCTTTTTGGGTTTTGTAATAAGAGATAAGTAATATAAATAACTAGGAAATGAAATAATAGCTCAGAAAAGTCCTAACAAAGATTGAGAATTCGAATTCCTATCCTCATTATCATTGTCAATTGTGATGGTGATTACCTTTTGCTTTCACTTAGTTAACCTCTAACTATGAAGAAAAGTCAAGTGAGTAAAGTTAACTTAAGTTCACAAATCCTAATAAAAAACTAGATTTAGTGAAGCTTAAGTCAACTAGCAAGTCTCAATCACCAATCAATAAAAGACCTTTGATAATTCAAGAGTCTCCAATTAATCAATTCAAGCTAAGAATATAAAAATCTAAATCAAAATCCACCCAAGCATTTTATCAAACGCTTGGAAGGTATGAAACAGAAACATAGAAAATCAATAAGAGATAATAAAATCTGAACCAACAATTGCAAGAAATCAATAACAACAAATAAAGGAAGAAGCAATAAATATGAAATACTTTAAATTGCATTAAAAGGGTAATCAAATCTAACATGAGAATTCATAAACTAAATTGGTAACATAAAGAGTAGATCAACAAGAGAGATAGATGAACTAAAGTATTAGAACAATTAAGAGTAGAAGAAAACTAAATTAAAGTATAATAGAAATCTGAAATTAAGAAGGACTAAAGCTAAAAACCCTAAAACCTAGCTCTCTAGAAAACTACATCTAAACCTAGTAATTGTGTGAATGAATGTTGAATGAATTATTCCCCCATCCAGCTCCACTCTGCAGCCTCTAAGCTTCATTTTCGGACTTGAAATTGGGCCAAAAGAAGCCCAGAAATCGCCTCCAGCGTCTTCTGTTTAATGCAGCACGTGACGCTTTGCACGCATACGCGTCGGTCACGCGTACGCGTCGCTGGTCTTCTGCGCTTGTCACGCGTACGCGTCAGTTACGCGTACGCGTTACTGTGCAACTTCGCTAGTCACGCGTACGCGTCAGTTACGCGTACGCGTCAGTCACGCGTACGCGTCGTTGTAAAATGCTCCAAGTCACGCGCACGCATCAGCCATGCATGCGCATCGATTCTCGCTGCGCAGCTCCTTAGTTTCTTGTGTTTCTTCCACTTTTGCATGCTTTCTTTCCATTCTCTAAGTCATTCCTGCCCTATAGAACCTGAAAACACTTAACACACAGATCACGGTATCGAATGGTAACAAAGGAGAATTAAAAATTGACAATTTAAGGGCCAAAGAAGCATGTTTTCAACCATAGAACAAAATTAGGAAGGAAAATGTAAGACACGCAATTTAGATGAATAAGTGTGAGAATAATTGATAAAATCCACTCAATTCAATACAAAATAAACCATAAAATAGCGGTTTATCAAGGAGGGACGGCACTGGCGAGTGTAACAACCTACCACACAAAGCTTTATGCTTAAGTCATAAGACGGAGGTGGCGAGGTATTACGACCTCTAAAAATAAAATTTAGTACGTATTGTATTGTGAAAAATGTTTATAACTAGGAGCCTTTGAAGAAAAGGGATAAAACAAAACCGTTAAATTGAAAATCGCAACACTTCGATCGATAACATAACGAAACATATAAAGGATAGACTAACGGAAACCATAACAAGAGAGTGCCAATGATACGAATATCAAGACTCAAGATCCGGTTTGCGAAGGTAACTGGTCTGAGCATAAAAGTATACATATGTAAATATAACATAAAGTAAGAAACCCAAGAGAAACCCCAATGACAAACTACCAAAACCTGTTCTCCAAAACAACCTCTAAGAGGAGTCAAACAGTATATATATATATATATATTATTTAGTAGAGATAGTAACTATCTATATAAAACCAAAATAGAGTCCCAAGAAACAAGGATCTTCGCTAATCCAGAAGTCTCCAACATGCCTCAACGAGGAACCTCACATCCTGCATCTGAAAACCACAAAATTCGCATGGGTGAGAACCGAATGGGTAACATATAATGTCCTGGGAAAGCCGAAGGCAATCCTAGAACTTCCAACAGATAATTCAAAGCTTATAAACAGGCTAAACCATAAATGGCAACTGATTAAAGATCTTTAGTCTAACTAATACTTCCCTTTCTAAATCCTTCAGACCTCCCAACCGCCAGCAGTAATATAATATGGCAAACACAATTATATCAGACAAGGAGATATACAAATAGGAAACAGATATGACATTTAGACAATTAGCAAGTAATATGCAGTCAATTACGCAATTCCAAAAGATTCACATAATATGCATATGATGAATGCCTGTCCTAATGACTGATGAGTCTCATCTGTCGGTTATAAATCCAACCTGACAAGTCCTGCTAGCTAACCATTGGACTGTCCCTCTGTCGTGCATCCCCAACTCGAGTTATCCACAATATAAATCATAATTCATATCTAACACCCTCACTGTTGTATATTCACGAGGGCGAGCTCTTCCGGAACTTTCACAGTTTCCGGCCATACTTACGACATAGGGTCAGTAGAGTATCGAGTCTCCACTTGGAGCACATGGGGGCTAGCCACTGCTTTCTCCCAGGGAAACTCGTATCTCAGATAGTGGAAGTGCAACATTCACATTTCATTCAATAAGCATATATGCAATCATACTCAGCCATAATACGGCAATAACTCAGCCATCTGGCTCATAATTCAATCAATAACCAGCCAATTTATTAACAATTATAGCCCTTCAGCTCATGGCATATAAGGCACTTCCACCACCATCCTCCGTATCTCATACCATTCTCTTTGATCATTATTAATCATTAATTCTCCCCTTTCTTCATTCACAAGTTACCACATTTCCTAACTTCTCCCCATTGCTAGGCATATCAGTCACGCGTACGCGTCAGTTACGCGTACGCGTTACTGTGCAACTTCGCTAGTCACGCGTACGCGTCAGTTACGCGTACGCGTCAGTCACGCGTACGCGTCGTTGTAAAATGCTCCAAGTCACGCGCACGCATCAGCCATGCATGCGCATCGATTCTCGCTGCGCAGCTCCTTAGTTTCTTGTGTTTCTTCCACTTTTGCATGCTTTCTTTCCATTCTCTAAGTCATTCCTGCCCTATAGAACCTGAAAACACTTAACACACAGATCACGGTATCGAATGGTAACAAAGGAGAATTAAAAATTGACAATTTAAGGGCCAAAGAAGCATGTTTTCAACCATAGAACAAAATTAGGAAGGAAAATGTAAGACACGCAATTTAGATGAATAAGTGTGAGAATAATTGATAAAATCCACTCAATTCAATACAAAATAAACCATAAAATAGCGGTTTATCAAGGAGGGACGGCACTGGCGAGTGTAACAACCTACCACACAAAGCTTTATGCTTAAGTCATAAGACGGAGGTGGCGAGGTATTACGACCTCTAAAAATAAAATTTAGTACGTATTGTATTGTGAAAAATGTTTATAACTAGGAGCCTTTGAAGAAAAGGGATAAAACAAAACCGTTAAATTGAAAATCGCAACACTTCGATCGATAACATAACGAAACATATAAAGGATAGACTAACGGAAACCATAACAAGAGAGTGCCAATGATACGAATATCAAGACTCAAGATCCGGTTTGCGAAGGTAACTGGTCTGAGCATAAAAGTATACATATGTAAATATAACATAAAGTAAGAAACCCAAGAGAAACCCCAATGACAAACTACCAAAACCTGTTCTCCAAAACAACCTCTAAGAGGAGTCAAACAGTATATATATATATATATATTATTTAGTAGAGATAGTAACTATCTATATAAAACCAAAATAGAGTCCCAAGAAACAAGGATCTTCGCTAATCCAGAAGTCTCCAACATGCCTCAACGAGGAACCTCACATCCTGCATCTGAAAACCACAAAATTCGCATGGGTGAGAACCGAATGGGTAACATATAATGTCCTGGGAAAGCCGAAGGCAATCCTAGAACTTCCAACAGATAATTCAAAGCTTATAAACAGGCTAAACCATAAATGGCAACTGATTAAAGATCTTTAGTCTAACTAATACTTCCCTTTCTAAATCCTTCAGACCTCCCAACCGCCAGCAGTAATATAATATGGCAAACACAATTATATCAGACAAGGAGATATACAAATAGGAAACAGATATGACATTTAGACAATTAGCAAGTAATATGCAGTCAATTACGCAATTCCAAAAGATTCACATAATATGCATATGATGAATGCCTGTCCTAATGACTGATGAGTCTCATCTGTCGGTTATAAATCCAACCTGACAAGTCCTGCTAGCTAACCATTGGACTGTCCCTCTGTCGTGCATCCCCAACTCGAGTTATCCACAATATAAATCATAATTCATATCTAACACCCTCACTGTTGTATATTCACGAGGGCGAGCTCTTCCGGAACTTTCACAGTTTCCGGCCATACTTACGACATAGGGTCAGTAGAGTATCGAGTCTCCACTTGGAGCACATGGGGGCTAGCCACTGCTTTCTCCCAGGGAAACTCGTATCTCAGATAGTGGAAGTGCAACATTCACATTTCATTCAATAAGCATATATGCAATCATACTCAGCCATAATACGGCAATAACTCAGCCATCTGGCTCATAATTCAATCAATAACCAGCCAATTTATTAACAATTATAGCCCTTCAGCTCATGGCATATAAGGCACTTCCACCACCATCCTCCGTATCTCATACCATTCTCTTTGATCATTATTAATCATTAATTCTCCCCTTTCTTCATTCACAAGTTACCACATTTCCTAACTTCTCCCCATTGCTAGGCATATCATAATAATTTAAGACATAAGGGGTGAGATCGGAGGCTTAGAAGTCTGAAATTTGGCTTTGGAAACTCAAAAATTAACTTTGGGATGAAAATAGGGTCACGCGTGCGCATCGCCTACGCGCACGCGTGGAAGGCAGCAAGATACAGCGACGCGTACGCGTGGGTGCGTTTTGTGCCCCACGCACAACCCAGCAGAATTCTTGCACAAATCTCTGGAATTTGGCTGGGCCAATTGAATTCGCTCATCGACGCGTATGCGTGGGCCAGGCGCACGCGTAGGTAGTGAATATTTGAAAACGACGCATGTGCGTCGGCCAAGCATACGTGTGGGAGTGCGTTCTGCCAAAGATTTTACTAAGTTAAAAAGCTGCAGAATTCACAATTTCAAACCCCAATCTTCCGACGGGCATAACTTCTCCGTTTCAAATCATTTTTCACCCGTTCTTTGAACGACATAAACATCCCGGATCCAATTTCATTTTTAAATAAGTTTGGCACAAATCGGGGATCCGGAGTCTAAGTTATGCTCTGTCAAAATTTGCCCCAAAAACCACATTTCCATACAAAATCATAAAATGCCATT
This sequence comes from Arachis ipaensis, assembly GCF_000816755.2. Lineage (NCBI taxonomy): Eukaryota > Viridiplantae > Streptophyta > Magnoliopsida > Fabales > Fabaceae > Arachis > Arachis ipaensis. The sequence goes on from NC_029792.2 coordinate 115,714,381, forward strand.
TTCAAAACAACCAATTCCAACCCTTTTTAAAATCAACCAAAACATACCAAAAATCAACCTCAAGCCTCTTCATCAACTCATACATTAACATTTTTATCAAATTCATAACCACCAATCCATCGTTTTAACCAATTCCAACCAAGTAACTCAACTTCAACCACAATAACATATTAGACATATTTTCTCATTCCAATTTCCAACAATATCATTTCCAATCAACCAACAATACCTACAATTAATATCATCCTCACCATCAGCATGGCTTCACCCACAATTCAACCTTAACCAATCATTAGTCATATATCAAAACATGCATATCTCTCATGCATCACACCATCAAAACATCAATATTCATAATCACATATATGACCACACAATTTATTTCAACCATTCAACAACATCAACCATTCAAATCCTATCTTAGGGCTTCTAGCCTAAGTTTTCACACCACATTACATTTTAGATACAGGAAACCGAGACCATACCTTAGCCGCTTTTCTGCTTAACCCAGAACACCTCCAAATCACTTTTTCACAAGCTCACCAAGCTTTAACACCTCCAAGAACAGATTTTTATCACACCAAAGTCCTTTTCCAAACTTTCTAAAATCTCAATCAAGCTTCAATATTCACATACACACTACCTAAGCCACAATTATCATATTCAAACACAACAACTCAATACCCAAACATCATAAACCAACAATTTCCACTAGGGTTGAGAGTCTTACCGCACCCACAGATCAAGGAGACAAGGTTACTCTTCTCCTTCAAGCTAGTTGGATCCTATAACATCAAAGAGCCCAAAATCTCAACACTTTTCATCCAAAAATTCGAATTTAAGGGCTGAGGAACTGAACTAAAATCATGGCTTACCTCAAGAACAAAGTAGTGGGTTTTGTAGAGCTCGTCGCGGTGAACGTGTGGCTGTAAATGGTGCGGCAATCGGAGCTACGGATCAAAAGTTATGGTGGTTTGAAGATCAAATAAGGGTTGAACCTTGGAGGAGTGTTCTTCCCCTTCCTCTTTCCATTTCCAGCGTGTTTGAGGGTTTAGTGAGGAGAGAGAGTGCTGTTTTTAGGATTTTAGGTTTTGTTTGGTTGGGTCAAGGGCCCAATATGGGTCTGGTTGGCCCGATTTGGCCCATTCGATCCAATCTTGGGCCGATTTCTATAAAATTAGTATCGAAATTCTCGTTTCAATCTTCTCTATCATATTAAGTCATAAAAATCATATTTTTGGCTTTCTAGAATAAATTCTCATTTATGGGCTAATTAGTCATTAATTAACCAAGTTTTACATTCTACCCACCTAATTGGGAATTTTGCCCACAAAATTCGAATTAAATTACCTGAGAATAAGTGCGGAAAGTCAGTTCGCATCTCTGACTCGAGTTTCTAAGTGTGCTCCTCAACACCGGCTCGAGTCCATACCACTTTGACTAACGAAACCTCTTTTCCACGCAATCGTTTGATACTAGTATCGTCAATTCTGACCGGAGTCACCGGAACCGTCAAATCTTTTTTTAATTGAACCGATTTAGGTTCTAACATATGGCTAGCATCAGGAGTATACTTCCGAAGCTGTGACACGTGAAATATGTCGTGCAAGTTCGAAAGGTGGGGTGGTAGAGCCATCCGATATGCCACTGGTCCAACCCTCTCCAGGATCTGAAACGGACCGATGTATCGAGGATTCAACTTCTTCGCTTTAATTGTCCTACCCACTCCTGTGGTTGGAGTAACTTTAAGGAAAACATGGTCTACTTCCTTAAATTCCAAGGGCTTCCGCCTCTAATCGGCGTAATTTTTCTGACGACTCTACGCAGTGAGTATCCTATCTCGGATTTTCTTGACTTGTTCAGTAGTCTCAGCTATCATCTCCGGCCCCAACAAGCTTTTCTCCCCAGATTTATACCAACATAGCAGAGATTGGCATTTTCTCCCGTACAAAGCCTCACACGGAGCCATTCCGATGCTCGCATGGTAGCTATTATCGTATGCAAACTCTACTAACAACATATACCGATCCCAACTCGCCGGTTGGTCCAAAATACAAGCCCTCAACATATCTGCTAGTGTTTGGATCGTCCTCTCGGATTGACCATCTGTTGGAGGATGGTCAACCGTACTCAAGCTTAATCGGGTTCCGAAAGCCTTCTGAAATGGACCCTAGAATCTTGAAGTGAAACGAGGATCTCGATCAGAAATTATAGTAGTAGGCACACCATGAAGTCTCACAATCTCCTTTATGTACAAGCGTGCTAACTCCTCAAGAGTGTAGTTCATCCGAATGGGTAGAAAGTGAGTCCACTTCGTCAGTCAGTCCAGAATCACCCAGACAGCATCAAAACTGGCCCTAGTTCTTGGTAGTCCCGACACAAAGTCCATCGCAATGCTCTCCCATTTTCATTGCGGAACTTCTAAAGGTTACAACGTCCTGGAAGGTCTCTGATGTTTAATCTTCACCTTCTGACAAGTTAAGCATTTTGAGACATACTCCGCTACATCCTTTTTCATACCCGGCCACCAAAACATCGCTTTCAAATCATGGTACATCTTAGTACTCCCTGGGTGAATAGAAAATCCGCTTTTGTGTGCTTCCTTTAAGATATCTTGCCGCAAAGTGCCAATGTCTGGCACTATGATCCTATCCTTGAATCTCCATAGCCCATCTTGATCCTCTGACACTCTCCACCGCTTTCCTTGCTCAATAGCTGGTAACACCTTCGGTAACACGTCATCGTTTTCATGAGCCTTTAGGAGTTTGGATTTAAAGTCACTTGAGATCTGTAATCGACTCAAATACAGAGTTCCAGACACTTCTTGAACACCAATCTTTAGACTCTCGAATGCCTTGAGCAACTCCTCTTCTTGAAGCATCATCCAAGCAGTGTACAACGACTTCCAACTTAACGCATCTGCCATTACATTCGCCTTCCCGAGATGGTAATTCAACTCAAAGTTGTAGTCCTTCAGTAATTCCATCCACCTCCTCTGCCACATATTAAGTTCTTTTTTATCAAAGAGATATTTCAAGTTCTTGTGATCAGAGAAAACTTGGAACTTAACCCCATAGAGGTAATGCCTCCACACCTTTAACATAAACACAACCGCAACAAGCTCCAAATCGTGGGTAGGATAGTTAACTTCATGAGGTCTCAACTATCATGAGGCATACGCATTACGATGCTGCATCAGCACGCACCCAAGACCCTTTAGTGAGGCGTCACAGTACACCTCAAATGATTCATTTGGCTTAGGTAACACCAACACAGGCGCGGTTGTCAGCCTTTGCTTCAACGTTTGAAAACTTTTCTCACACTCAGGAGTCCAAACAAACGGCGCATCCTTGAGGGTTAACTTTGTCAATGACAAAGCTATTTGCGAAAAGCCCTTAATAAATCTTTGGTAGTAGCCAGCTAAGCCTAAAAAACTCCTTATCTCAGTTACTGAGGTCGGTTGCCTCCACTCCATCACTGTTTCCACCGTAGAAGGATCTACAGCTACCCCTGTTTACTCACCACGTGACCCAGAAACTTCACCTCACTCTTCCAGCATTTATATTTAGACAGTTTCACATAGAGTTTCTTTTCCTTCAGTATCTGCAACATGGTCCTCAAGTGTTCCGCATGCTCCTCTTCTGTCTTGGAATAAATCAGTATGTCGTCAATGAAGACAACGACGAATTTATCCAGAAACGGACGGAAGACTCTGTTCATATAGTCCATAAACACTGCAGGAGTGTTTGTCAACCCAAAAGACATTACAGTGTACTCGTAATGACCATAACGAGTCCTAAAAAGGGTCTTAGGGATGTCCTCACCCCTCACCCTTATCTGGTGATAATCGGATCGCAAATCGATCTTGGAGAAAATCTCAACTCCTTGTAATTGATCCATGAGATCATCAATCCTTGGCAATGGGTACTTATTCTTTATTGTGACCTTGTTCAGCTGTCTGTAATCCACACAGAGCTGCATACTCCCATCTTTCTTCTTTACCAGTAGCACTGGCGCTCCCCATGGAGAAACACTTAGTCGGATGAAGTTCTTGCCTAATAGATCCTCTAGCTGAGACTTTAGCTCGGCCATCTCTAGCGGTGACATCCTATAAGGAGCACTCGAGATTGGTCCGGCACCAGGCACCAACTCAATAGCAAACCCAACCTCTCGGTTAGGTGAAAATTCATCAATATCGTCGGGAAACACCTCTGGAAACTCACACACAACCGGAATTTGTTCCAATCTTTGATCATCACCCGAAACACCCACGGTTAACAACAAAATACCCTGACACTTGGTCCCAGAACAATTCACCATCATAGAGTTCAGGTAATAACTATTCAACACAACCGGCCCTTCTGTATCTTCCGGCATAAAGTACACCGATTTTGCAGCACAGTCGATCAGAACATGGTTCCTAGATAGCCAGTCCAAACCCAAGATAAGATCAAGACCGGTCATCGACAAACAGATTAAATTATGGACAAAATCACGTTGCTTGACCCTAAATGAAACTTGCAAACATCCTAGCCTAGTTATCATGGCTTCATGGGTGGCATTATACACCTTTAGGTCATAACATAAAACTACAACCTTCAATCCTAGCTCACTAACTTTTTCAAATGCAATGAATGAATGTGTTACTTCCGAATCAAATAAAGTATTTAAAACTTGACCAGTCATTTCACAGTTACCTTGGATAAGTGTCTCGGATCCCTCGGCACCAACAACTGAGGTGGTGAACACTCGGCCAGGTTGCTGTGCTCTCCCTGCACCTTGCGTCTGCTTCTCTGGACAATTTGAGGCTCTATGCCCCGCCTTACCACAAGAATAGCACAAGCCCCATCCGGCCTTGCACGGGACTCCCGGATGGTGACTCCCGCAACTAGCACAAGCTTGCTCATTCTGAGGCTGCTTCCCAAACCTTTTTCCTTGGGAGTTGTTGTTGTTGGGCCTCCTGAAAGAGCCTTCCCGCTTGAAAGGCAGACCTCTAGGAGCAAGGCTCTTCCCTCGGTTCTGTGGGAATGGTCCCCTATGGCTTCCTCTCTCCGAAACTGTCTTTTTCATACACTCTTCAGCAACTCTGCTCTTGTTCACCAACTCTGAGAAGGTTCTGATCTCCATTGGTCCCACTGAGCTAAAGATATCACTCCAGAGCATTCCTTCATACTTAATGCACTTTCATTCCTCGAAGTCTCCCGGAGCTCCCTGACACATGCGGGAAAACCTGAATAGCTCCTCAAACTTGTCAGTATACTCAGATACGGACATAGCACCCTACTTCATCTGCAGTAACTCGAGTTCCTTGGCTGTCCTGGCATAATTGGGAAAGTACTTTTTATAGAACTACTCCTGGAAGGCATCCCAGGTGATAGGGTCATCACCCTGCTATAGTAGACGTCGGACTCCTTGCCACCAATGCGATGCTTCCCCAGTGAGCAGATAGGTAGCAAATTCAACACACTGCCTTTCAAGTACCATCTGTGCCTGCAATGCTCACTCTATATCCTGAAACCAGGTAACAGCTTCAGTCGGGCTAGTGGTTCTCTTGAACTTAGGTGGATTAACCTTCAAGAAGGTCTCTAGTGTCATCGGGCCCTGAGCTCTACTTCTGTCATTGCCATGGTTGTTCACCTGCTGCCCAAGAGCCACAGCAGTGGCCTGCATAGCAGTATCCATATTCTCCAATGCCGCCATAAAGTCTACCGGGTTATTTGGGTTAGCTCCCGGTCCCTAAGTACTAGTACGACCTCTCCCACGACCTCGACTGCGTCCGTGAGGCGCCATCTGGTTCCTTGATGAGAAGGAAATTAATGGTTTAGAATTTCACAATAAATTCTCGTTGCAAGTATAGTTCTAAACCAACAATGAATCCTCACATCAAACAAAATATGGTTGTCACTATTTCAACCCCAATAAAATAACCGAGAGAATTAATCCCGGGTCGTTCTCCCTAGGAATTACAATGAAGTGCTTTATTATTGGCTATGAAGGAATGTTTTGGGGTTTTTGTAATAAGGAACAAGAAATGTAAATAGCAAAAGAAATAAACTAATAACTAAGAAAGCTCTTGGCAAGAAATGAGAACTAGAAGTTCTATCCTCATTATCATCATCAATTGTGACAAGAATTGTCCATTGCTCCACTTAGTTAACCTCTAACTATGAAGGAAAGTCAAGTGGATATAATCAACTTGAGTCCACAAGTCCTAGTCAAATCACAGTGAAAGACTAGCTTTAGTGAAATTCAAGTCAACTAGCAACTTCCGATTATCAATCAACAAAAGAGTTTGATAACCCAAGAGTCTCCAATTACTCAACCCAAGCCAAGAGGAGAAAAATCTACACTAAAATCCAACCAAGCATTTTATCAAACACTTGGAAGGCATAAAAGAAAAGCATAGTAAAATGACAAGAAATATAAAATATAACACTACCAAATGCAAGGAAATAACAAGAACAAAGCAATTAAACAATAAAGGAACATAAAACATAAATTGCATTAATTGAAATCAAAGGAAACAAAAGTGCATGAACATAAAAATGACTAGAATAAGAAATTAACAAAAGGAACTAGAAGAGTAAAGATGTAGCAACAAGAAATTGAAAGGAAGAGTAGATGAAAATAAGAATTAAAATCTAGATCTAAGAAGAGATTTGAATCTAATCTAACCTAATTCTAAAGAGAAGTGAGAGCTTCTCTCTCTAGAATTCTAACCTAAAACATGATAAAAACTAAACTATGACTACTTGGTTCATTCTCCCTTCCATCCTTGGGTTTAATAGCATCAGAAATGAGTTGGATTGGGCCCAAAATGCTTCAGAAATCGCTAGCCATATTTTGCCCAAAATGGTCCACGCTGATCCTGCGATGCGTGCGTGTGGAATGACATGTACGTGTTGCCAAACGCAAGGCAACTATAGCAAATTTTATATCATTTTGAAGCCCCGGATGTTAGCTTTCCAACGCAACTAGAACCGCCTTATTTGGACCTCTGTAGCTCAAGTTATGATCGTTTTAGTACAAAGAGGTCAGGATTGACAACTTAGTGATTCCGTCATTTCTTCATGAGTTCTCCATTTTTGCCTGCTTTTTCTTCATTTCTTCAATCCAATCTTTGCCTTCTAATCCTGAAATCACTTAAATAAACATATCAAAGCATCGAGTGGGAGGAAGGCGAATTAAATTTAGCTATTTTAAGGCCTAAAAAATATGTTTTCACACTTAAGCACAATTTTAGGGAGAATTACAAAACCATGTTATTTCATTGAATAAATGTGAGAAAATTTGATAAAATCCCCTAAATTAAGCACAAGATAAACCACAAAATTAGAGTTTATCAAATTTTCCCATACTTAAAGCAAGCATGTCCTCATGCTAAGAATAAAGAAGGACAAGAAAAGGGGTATGAACATTTATTCAATGCAAAGAAACTATATGCACCTATCTATATGAATGCAACTAAATGCTTCTACCTACTTGGTTAACAGTAAATCAAACTCCAATAACATATATGAACAAGTAGGGCTAAGATAATATGATGATTCATGAATCCCACCAATTCGAATATCAAAATGAAGTTCAAATAGACTTGCAAGAAGAAAGCTCATGAAAGCCAGGAACAAGGAATTGAGCATCGAACCTTCACCGGATGTGTATTCGCTCTAGTCACTCAAGTGTATAGGGTTGATCCACTCAATTCTCCTCTAATCATGCTTTCTAAGATTTTATTTTCATCTAACAATCAACAATTATTCAATGCATGCATACATTCATCATGAGGACTTATTCATAGGTTGTAATGGGACTAGGGTCAAGGTATGGATGCATATGGTCAAGTGAGCTTGAAATTTGAATCTTTGATTAACATAAGCTCTCACTAAACACATATAACAACCTATAAAATTCTAATACAATACCTAGCTACCCATGATTCTCACTTTTTCACATACTCATGTATTCTCTTTAATTCACATTCCATATGCATTGTTAGACTACTGTTTTTAGGGAACCCTACCAATTTGAAAAATTTTTTATTGAACTTGCATGAAGAATTTATTCTAGAACATGGTTTTTGAGCTAAGAACACATAAGCATGCAACCTATCATGCAATGCAACAACTAGTCTAACAAAGAAAATTAAAAATTGGTATTGAAGAAGAAAATTATTACCCATGGAGATCGGTCATCGACCGAACCTTTCCACACTTAAAGATTGCACCGTCCTCGGTGCATCTAAAGATGAGCAAGGTGGACGGGTTGCTACAACTGATTAGCTTCCTCAAAGAATTATGTGGGCGGACTTGTTTGTTGCCCCATTTAGAAGCTTTTCCTTTTCCTCTCGGTGGCCAACCTAAAAGGAAAGAAAAGGAAAGAAAATTAGGCCAACAACAAAGATATCATAGCAATTGGAACATAGGCGGGGGCTAATACCAAATAAGAATATAGTTCTCAACTACGTGGTAGCTACAACATATAAGTGAGAAAACAATATAAGCTAAGGCATATCAACTAATACTTGATGCAAGAGTAAAATCAAAGCATGAAGAGCATGTTGAGCATCAAGTTCAAACAAGAATTGACACAAACAAGATTAGTGATAAGCATGAAATCATTTGGTCCCATCCTAACTCAATGATAATGAAGTACAAAAATAAAGAATAATGAATTAGGAAGGACTAAAGCACTAATCTTGTGTGTGGAACAAATATGACCATTAATGCTAAACAAGTCACGAAGCACCAAAACAATGCAAGAAATTCTCAACAATTGAGTAAGAGAATTCAACACCATTATTAAAATGAGAAACTTAGAAAATAAAATAAGAACAAGCTATAAAAACAAAATTAAAATGCAATGAACGAAAATAAGCAAATGCAATAAAAGAAAATGGAAGAAAAGAAATTTTTTGTATTTTATTTATTTATTTTTTATTTTTTATTTTGAAGAGAGGAAGAAGAAGAAAGTAAGAAAGGAAGAAGAGAGAAGAAGAAAGGTAGAAAGAAAGAAGAAGAAAAGAAGAAAGAAAAAGAAAGGAGAAAAACAGGGTGCAATCCATGCATAAGCGTCGCTCATGCTTAAGCATGGATTGTAGCAGCGACAATCCACGCGTAAGCGTCGCCCATGCTTACGCGTGGATTGCAGCACAATTCTAGCACAACTCTAGCACAACTCTCTGGTTTTTGTACCAGGAGTCCCCATATGGCAATCCACGCATAAGCATGGCCCACGCTTAAGTGTGGATTGACACTTTTTTTTTTTAAAATAAGCCTAAAACAGAATTTAACACTCTCCTAACCTATACACACCAAACAATCGATATCAACTTGATCAGTCTCAATATCAGAAGTCTAGTACTTCAAAGTCCCAAATGCATGCTCATGAACGTTTATGCCAGGTATATCAGTTAGATATTCTAATAGCACATAACACACATATAGAGAATGCACAGAAGCATAGTCAGTCCGTCCCTCAGGCTCTACAGGAATGAACTGCTCTGATACCATAATGTAACACCCTACCACACAAAGCCTTATGCTTAAGTCATAAGACGGAGGTGGCGAGGTATTACGACCTCTAAAAATAAAATTTAGTACGTATAGTATTGTGAAAAATGTTTATAACTAGGAGCCTTTGAAGAAAAGGGATAAAACAAAACCGTTAAATTGAAAATCGTAACACTCCGATCGATAACATAACGAAACATATAAAGGATAGACTAACGGAAACCGTAACAAGAGAGTGCCAACGATATGAATATCAAGACTCAAGACCCGGTTTGCGAAGGTAACCGGTCCGAGCATAAAAGTATACATATGTAAATATAACATAAAGTAAGAAACCCAAGAAAAATCCAAAGGACAAACTACCAAAACCTGTTCTCCAAAACAATCTCTAAGAGGAGTTAAACAGTATGTACATAAACCAAAATAAGTGGAGATAGTAACTATCTACATAAAAACCAAAATAGAGTCCCAAGAAACAAGGATCTTCGCTAATCCAGAAGTCTTCAGCATGCCTCAACGAGGAGCCTCACTTCCTGCATCTGAAAATCACAAAATCCGAATGGGTGAGAACCGGAGGTTCTCAGTATGGTAACAGTGCCCACATATCTAACATGTAATGTCTTGGGAAAGCCGAAGGCAATCCTAGAACTTCCAACAGATAATTCAAAGCTTATAAACAGGCTAAACCATAAATGGCAACTGACTAAAGATCTTCAGTCTAACTAATACTTCCCTTTCCAAATCCTTCAGACCTCCTAACCGCCAGCAGTAATATAATATGGCAAACACAATTATATCAGACAAGGAGATATACAAATAGGAAACAGATATGACATTTAGACAATTAGCAAGTAATATGCAGTCAATTACGCAATTCCAAAAAATTCACATAATATACATATGACGAATGCCTGTCCTAATAGCTGATGAGTCTCATCTGTTGGTTATAAAGCCAACCCGACAAGTACTAGTAGCTAACCATTGGACTGTCCCTCTGTCGTGCATCCCCAACTCGAGTTATCCACAACATAAATCATAATTCATATCCAACACCCTCACTGGTGTATATTCATGGGGCGAGCTCATCCGGAATTTTCAGTGTCCAGCCACACTTACGACATAGGGCAGTAGAGTATCGAGTCTCCACCTAGAGCACATGGGGGCTAGCCACTGGTTTCTCCTAGGGAAACTCGTATCTCAGATAGTGGAAGTGCAACATTCACATTTCATTCAATAAGAATATATGCAATCATACTTAGCCATAATTCAATAATGGCTCAGCCATAATACGGCAATAACTCAGCCATCCGGCTCATAATTCAATCCATAACCAGCCAATTTATTAACAATTACAGCCCTTCAGCTCATGGCATATAAGGTACTTCCACTACCATCCTCCGTATCTCATACCATTCTCTTTGATCATCATTGATCATTAATTCTCCCCTTTATTCATTCACAAGTTTCCACATTTCCTAGCTTCTTCCCATTGCTAGGCATATCATAATAATTTAACACATAAGAGGTAAGATCGGAGGCTTAGAAGTCTGAAATTTGGCTTTGAAAACTCAAAAATCAACTTTGGGATGAAAACAGGGTCACACATGCGCGTCGCCCACGCGCACGCGTGGAAGGCAGCAAGATACAGCGACTCGTATGCATCCCCCCACACGCACGCATGGATGGGAAAAAAGCCAAGTGACGCATATGCGTCAGCCACGCGTACGCGTGGGTGCGTTTTGTGCCCCACGCACAAAACCAGCACAATTCTCAAACAACTCTCTGGAATTTGGCTGGGCCAATTGAATTCGCTCATCAACGCGTACGCGTGGGCCAAGCGCACGCGTGGATAGTGAATATTTGAAAACGACGCGTGCGCGTCGGCCACGCATACGCGTGGGAGTGCGTTCTGCCAAAGATTTTACTAAGTCAAAAAGCTGCAGAATTCACAGTTTCAAACCCAAATCTTCCGACGGGCATAACTTCTCCGTTTCAAATCATTTTTCACCCATCCTTTGAATGACATAAACATCCCGGATCTAATTTCATTTATAAATAAGTTTGGCACAAATCGGGGATCTGGAGTCCAAGTTATGCTCCGTCAAAGTATGTCCAAAAATCACATTTTCATACAAAACCACAAAGTGCCATTTTAAAAACAACCAATTCTAACCCTTTTTAAAATCAACCAAAACATACAAAAAATCAACCTCAAGCCTCCTCAACTCATACATTAATATTTTTATCAAATTCATAACCACCAATCTATCATTTTAACCAATTCCAACCAAGTAACTCAACTTCAACCACAATAACATATTAGACATATTTTCTCATTCCAATTTCCAACAATATCATTTCCAATCAACCAACAATACCCACAATTAATATCATCCTCACCATCAACATGGCTTCACCCACAATTCAACCTCAACCAATCATTAGTCATATATCAAAACATGCATATCTCTCATGTATCACACCATCAAAACATCAATATTCATAATCACATATATGACCACACAATTTATTTCAGCCATTCAACATCATCAACCATTCAAATCTTATCTTAGGGCCTCTAGCCTAAGTTTTCACACCACATTATATTTTAGATACAGAAAACCAAGACCATACCTTCTCCGCTTTTTCGCTTAACCCGGAACACCTCCAAATCCCTTTTTCACAAGCTCACCAAGCTTCAACACCTCCAAGAACAGATTTTTATCACACCAAAACCCTTTTCCAAGCTTTCCAAAATCTCAATCAAGCTTCAATATTCACATACACACAACCTAAGTCACAATTATCATATTCAAACACAACAACTCAATACCCAAACATCATAAACCAACAATTTTCACTAGGGTTGAGAGTCTTACCACACCCAAGGATCAAAAGTTATAGTGGTTTGAAGATCAAACAAGGGTTGAACCTTGGAGGAGTGTTCTTCCCCCCTCTTTCCATTTCCAGCGTGTTTAAGGGTTTAGTGAGGAGAGAGAGTGCTGTTTTTAGGGTTTTAGGTTTTGTTTGGTTGGGCCAAGGGCCCCATATGGGTCCGGTTGGATCGGTTGGCCTGTTCGGTCCAATCTTGGGCTGATTTCTATAAAATTGGTATCGAAATTCTCATTTTAATCTTCTCTATCATATTAAGGCATAAAAATCACATTTTTGGCTTTCTAGAATAAATTCTCATTTATGGGCTATTTAGTCATTAATTAACTGGATTTTACAGCGAGGCTTGGAGCCGCCATCGCCGTCGGGAATAAGAACCAGAGGGAGAGAGAGCTCGCTAGGGAGAGAGGAGACGTGACTTCGTCGAACTCACTAAGAAGGTCCATCTCCTCTGCGACAAGCTCTGCTTCGTCATATGCGCCGCCACTGTCCAGCCCTCAAGGAGCATCCCCTCAACTGCACTCTCACCCTCCTATGCCGCTGCCGCCACAATGACGATGTCCTCTGCCAAGTCTTTTCCATCACCACCATCACTGATTTTCACAAGGTTTGAAAAACCTATCCTCCCTAGGGTTTCAATTCTACTTCTATTTCTAATTTTGTTAATTAGATTGTTAATCACATTGTTTCTAATTCTGATTTTGTTAATCCACTAATTTTGATACTGATTCTGATTTTGTTAATCCATTGTTAATCACATTGTGTTTCAATTCTGATTCTGTTTCTTATTTTATTAATCCATTGTTCTTTTGCTTCTATTTCTTCTACCTTTGATTCTGTTTCTATTTTTGATGCTTCTGATTTTGCTTATGTTTCTGATTCTATTTCTGTTTTTAAATCTATTTCTGTTTCTATTTTTAATTCTGTTTATGTTTATATTTTTGCTTCTAATTCTGTTTCTATTGTTGTTTCTATTTTTTTTATGTTTATTACATTATTTTTGCTTCATTGTTGTTGTTGTTAGTGAAGAAGAAAAACAAGTGATGCTGTTGTGATGGAGAAGAAAGATAGAAATTGTATTTTGGTGAAGAAGAAAAAAGGTATTTTGGTCCAAAGGACGATTTTAAAACCAGGTTAACCCTGAGGGACGATTTTGTATGCAAAAAAAGGTCGGGAACGAAAAAACTTTTTTGGCCTATACTTTAGGGACCAAAATCTTACTTAATCCTAATCCTAATTCATTTTATTTTAATTTATATGTCAAAAATTTTATATGTATCTTATTATGTTAAATTTTTGTTTGAATTAATATATTTAGTTGAATTATATTGAATTTTATTATGGTTGTATTAATTTTATTTTCAAAAAAAGTTAAAATTTAATATCTATGGATACTAGGTATCTGCCTCCCCTGTGAAAAGAAATAAACAAGGATCTATGACGGAGATAAGATGATAATAGAGATATTTTATCAAAACGAGAACAGAGGTGGGAGAGTGTCATGGTCCAAAATGAGTCATGACTAATGCTTAGAAAAACAGTCCTCTAGCAAGCCTAAAAGATTTGAATATAAATTAAATAAGAAGGTTACAAATATTCTTAATAAATTTACAAGTTCTAGAAAGAATAATTTACACACTTTTAATAAAAGATAAAATAATTAAAAATAGGTGGATCCTGCCTATGACATATGGAACATATAACATTTAGAAACACAATAAATAATAGATATCTATTGTAGATCATTGCGCTTGAATAGAAATGCTCACATAATTGAGTATTTGTTCTTGAAAAATATTTTTAGAAAATCAGAGTGAGTTTTTGCAATTCAATGACTAGACAATACATGTACAATCCATATAAGACCATATAAATATTATTATAAAAGTAATTTTATTTAGAAAATAATAATTTATATAAATAAGTGAATAAATAAGAAAGTTCTCAGTACAGAAATTGCTCCACCTCTAAGGATAACTTTTTTCTCTCGTGTGTCCACACCGAATAATAGATCCAATGTGTAGCCTACACGTTGGGCTAGCAACGCTTCTACTAGCTGATGTCTGAGTTAGATGCATTTAAGTTAAAGTCATTACTGTCGTTAATTACGGTTTTCTAATACGAGCCTCCTAAACCAATTCAAAACATATAATTTCAAATATAACAAAATTTTTATCTTTCAAATATATAAGGTATTAAAACAAATCAAATAATACTTTCTCATCGGAAATTATTTTCAATCATACTATTTCAGTCATAAGAAATTTCAAACATATGTCACAATTTCAAAGTAATTGAGTACCAACAAATACTTTAACGCTTCAAAAATACATATTCAAGTAAAATCAAATATTCTAAAATAATATAAAACTTCATCAAACATACATAATATAGTCTCATATAAAATTTTCAAGATATCAGCTTCACAAAAATAATTATTCAGCCATAATAAATAAATTATTCCAATCAAATTAAAATTCTTCAATAATAGTTTTATAAATATAACTAAAAGCTCATAATAACATACATAAACCAAAAGTCAATAATTATAAATGTAAAGTATACCCATAACTTGGTCTTAAGGGATGAAGATACCGAATTCGGAGTGTCAAATCAAAAAGTAAGAAGGATCGAAGTATAATAGAACGAGAGAACGTATAATTTGGACTGAGTCAGTGCTAAGGTGGAGCTAGCCAGCTAGGTACAGTTCTAAAAAACTTCAGCAGCAACAATCTGGTGATAACAGCGTCGATAGATAGACAAGGTAGGAATAAAAGAGGGCAGAGCTAGGGTAAGGTAATGGATACAAAAGCTCAACAGCAAGGAGGATGGAAGCTCAGTGACGGCATCGGAACAGTTCAGAATGGCAACACAATTGCTCCTTCCTTCTCCGTTAGCCTTCTTCCTTTTCCCTCTCATTTTGCTCGCATTTCTTTCTACTTATTCGACCTTCACGCCTGAACGACGACAGCAATGACAACGGAATGACTCAATGGCAGCAGAAGCATCTCCTAACTCAAACTGCGATGTCCTTTCTCTTTCTACTCGCGTTCTTTTTGTCTCCTTTGTTGTGATGATGACATGAAGGTTCCCTCCAGCAGCGACTCTGACCACAGCGGCGGCTCTGACCACAGCAACAACAGCGATAGTGATTGCAGTTATTTTTTGTATGAAAAAAGTCCGGCTCAAGATACTAAAAAAAAGGACTTTTAAAGGATAATTAAAAAAGAAAGACCAAAATACTATTATATGAGTAATTACTATTGTTTGATTGTATTAGAATTTGAAAATTTGAATTTTATTTTTTGATATTAAAATATCATTTTAATTTATTCTAGGATACTAATATACTTTTTAAATTTTGACCAAAAAAAATCTTTTATAATAAAAATTTTAAAAAGAGTGGAATAACTTCTAGATTTAAGGTCGATTAATTATAGGTGTGCAATTGAGAACAAAATTCGTTATGTATTGTTGATTGTGAAAAATTTGGTTATAAAATTACATTGATATCTATTTCATTTTTCCGTTGTCAAATAATTTAGATCAGTATTGCAATTTTAGTGAAACATTTTAAAATTTTTCCTAATTTATAAGGAAAAAGAATGCATAAATGTCCACTTTAAAAAAGAAACATGGGATATTTAAGTTTTTTACCTCAAAATTAAAATATCTAATTACTAATAAATCCAAATAACATCGGATTTCTGTTACTTATATTACAATTACTATAAATTAAAATTCTTAACAAAATGATATATAAAATTTGGTTAAATACATTTGAGTTAATTAGAAAAATAAAATTTATTTAGCTAAAATGATATAGTTCAGTAA
Organism: Arachis ipaensis; assembly: GCF_000816755.2. Taxonomy (NCBI): domain Eukaryota; kingdom Viridiplantae; phylum Streptophyta; class Magnoliopsida; order Fabales; family Fabaceae; genus Arachis; species Arachis ipaensis. Next base: position 115,730,616 of record NC_029792.2, read on the forward strand.
TATGATGAGTAAAAAATTCACTTAAAACTAAACATACTAATTCTATTAATCATTTATAAACTTTTGTTCCTTTAATTTATCTATCTTGTATAACTATTGAAAAAAAATTAATTATTTAAAATCATTTAAAAACTTTTGTTCTTTTAATTTATCTATCTTGAATAACTATTGAAAAAAATTAATTATTTAAATAAATATTTTTTAAAAAAACTATACCTAAAATTACAGAAAAGTCGCTAATAACAATCAAGCCGCTAGTATTATTTAAAATGAATGCTTATAATGTGTTCTAATTTTTTTTGAAATGTAATATGCCAGTATTTTAATATCTGTTAAATTGAATTTAAATTTTAATTTGTAATCCAATATTTTTTTTATCACGTCTATTTAATTTAAAAAATATAACTCAAATTCTAAGAGTTTTAAATTAATAACAACTATAATTAACTAATCCATTAAATATTAATACGTTAATTATGAATTACGTTTGCTGCATTTTTTAACTTAACCATACCTTTTTTTAATAAAACTTAAATAAGTACTATAAATTCATTAAATTTACACTTAATTGTAACCCTTTTTTTCCTTTTTATTGTCTACTTCATTTTGATATTAGTGAGTTTTATATAAAAAAGTCTGTATAATTTTTTTTTGGACAATCTAAAATTTTTGTTTTATTCTTTTTTCTCGAACCAAAACCTAAGCTCATGTTACAAAAAATAATTAAATGACAAATTTTCTAAAATACAATTGCGTCAAGAACGTCAAGAAGTGCAAGTTACCGCATTTTACATTAACATACCACTGCGTGCGAAACAATGTGACTATACTCTTTGAAGGAGATTCCCTATGTCACGTGTAAAGACACTATTCACAGGTCAAAATTTGGCCATAATAAGCCATTTATGCTGTGTCACTAAAAAAGTCACCTACATTATTTATTTATTTTTAAATAAATGGATTGTATTATTTCATTTTATAACTTGTTTTAACATTTTGATTCCATATATTTAAAGATACAAGTACCAGAGTATAATTGCCATAGTTTATAATTACCATAGTAATGTCATTGTTATTATTTTATTAATACTGTCAACTCTTGGCTGTCGAAAAATATCGACGTAGTTTTTTACAATGCAATTTAACCGACAGCTAGACAATTGGTAACGAGGAATGTTATGGGCAGTAATTTTAGTATTTTGTAATTATTAATTGGCTATTAATAGTATTTTTAATGGTGTAAGATTACATCTAATAGTAAGAAATTACTCACTTTTATTTTGATGGTTAAGTGTTGGCCAGAAAATACAAAAATTGATAATAAATGTTAGAAACGTCTAAACCGTCCATAAGGCCGTTAGTAATTTTCAATTTTTTTTTGTAGTATCTGGTAATTAAATCAAATATTTTTATTGAAATAATAAGAAAACAAGAAACCCATAAATGGAACTGCAAAATTGTTTTACGTATGAAAAACCTTTTCAACATGTTACTATGGTAATCTTTTAAGAAATGACGTGTATTTAAAAAATAATTGTAGAAAAATATAAAACTCTTTACAAATTTAAAAAAGACTGAATTGTGCAAAAATTTGAAAAACTCATAAATGAAAATTGGTACGTGAAGTGATCAATAAATTAAATGGGTGCACCTTACAGTTGAAGATCACCATAGCTATGATATCTTTGTGTGGACGTAGGGTGTGAGTTGTATGACTATGGTGTTTCCTAGAGAATAAAGATGGATGTAAGATTGGAAGAAGACACGGTAATGGAAAGTAGCAATGTTAAGTCAAATACAAGAACACCTGAGTTTGCAAGTGGGAGAAGGGATGGTTATATATGGAGGTCGGGTGAATGAGCAGCTAGGCGGTTAGCATTATTGGTGCAGCAAGGCATGGTGGATCAGAAG
>NC_029792.2:115732611-115774485 GCF_000816755.2 Arachis ipaensis
AAGCGATCGATAATGAGGACACGACAATTTCAAGAGGAGAAGTATAATGTTAGGTGACGAATATTTTTTCTTAGTTTTTGCCTATTTTTTAATAAATATTAGTATTTTTACTAGTAACATTACGGAACATAAATCTTTTAAAATTATATATGTTGGTGCTGCCATTGTTGTCTAAAATTCAAAAGAATTTAACGTGTATACTTTTATATTTGATTAGGTGTTAAGTCTGTTATACAAATAAAAATAATTAAATTTTATGCTTTGTAACACCCTAACTTTTAGCACCTCATGATCGTACTAAAAGTTCAGGCGTTACTTACCTCTAAACCTTTTATTCTATACTATTTTTATTTAATATTGAGCCTTCGCAAATACGAACCGAAACTTTCATAAAGAAAACGAAGAGTTGGTACTTTAAATCACTTAATCAAAAATTATATATATCCACGTAGCATTATATATAGACTTACTCAAAGATCCTCAAATACAATTCCTACTCCTCTAAAAACTAAAAACAATAAATAACGAGGGAAAAATAAAATCTAAGAACTCAACTCGTAAATATAATCTTCTATGCTCCTGTAGCTCCGCACTAAACCTTCGCACCTGTAGCTAAAAGGGGGTGGAAATAGGGGGTAAGAATTGGGGAGTTCTTAGTAGGGTCGGGGTATAGAGTTATATTCATTTTATATATATTTGGTCTGTAATAACAGTCAACAAAGTACAATCCAATTCAACAATTATAGAACACAGAATCTAATCACAAGCACACACAATCGCAGAAAATACAATCACAAACAAATATGCGCAAACAAGGATGATGCATGTCTAGTCCTATACAGGCCATGAGCTCATTTGTCGGTTTGTTGCCCGATTCCTGACATTGGTCCTGAGATAAGCGTCTTGTACCGCCGTCCTTATCTCAGCCAACATCCCCTCCATGAGCGTTATGTATCGCCGTCCTCATGGGGGAACCTTCTTTAGCGTTACGCATCGCCGTCCTCACTGAGCCGCCCTTAACTCCTTATAGTATCAAGTGAGCGTTACGCATCGCCGTCCTCGCTAGACACTTAGCACTTAGGCCTAACATCAATCAATTTCTTTTCAATCCGTCAGAAAGGTTGACGTTCCAGGAAAATGGAGGAGAGAATTTACCCAGGAAAAATCTATCTGTAACTCGTAAAAATCTGTCGATAAATTACCGACGGAAAAAATCCGTCGGTAAATAATTTTTGACGAGGCTTTTACGGAGAGATGGAATCTGTCGGTAATTTCGTCGGTAACCAAAAATCTGTCTGTAAATCTTTTTGTATTAAGCAATTTTCTAGTTGTGATATCCAAACATAAAATTACTTTTATTTTTCTATAAGACCTTTTGAAAAAAGATAACTTAAAAAAAATATTTTTTTAAAAACTCACCCAAACAAATCCTTAATAAGGGATGAATGAATTTTTTTTTTTAGTCTTTCTACCTATTAGCCCTATCTATGATCCAATTTTTAAAGATATTTATTTCGAATTATGTTCAAAATATATTTTTGGCCACTTTCACTTTTTTTTATTTGATGGATCAAAAATTAATTTTCACTGATCTAAATTTTATTTAAAAATTGAATAAAGTATTATTTTTGTCTCTAATGTTTGGAGTAATTTTAAAATTATCTCTAACGTTTAAATCGTCCTATTTAAATTTCTAACATTTCAAAATTGTGTCAATGTTGTTCTGTCGTTAGGAATCTGTTAATGTAAAACCCGGTTAATTAATGAATAATTAACCAATAAATTAAAATATATTCTAGAAAGTGAGAAATGAGGTTTTTATAGTTTAATGTGATAGAAAAATTTAAGACGAGAATTTCGACACCAATTTTAAAAAAATCGGCCCAAGATTGGGCCGAACGTGCCAAACCGGGCCAACCGGACCCAAGTTGGGCCCAAGGCCCAGCCAAACCTCATTAATGATGAGAGTTCAGCACTCTCTCTCTCCTTCCAAAACACAAACACACGCTAAACACACACAAGGGAGAAGGGGGGAAGACATAAACCCTTGCTCCTATTCATCTCCACCTTCCTTTGATCATATCTTTTGATCCGGAGCTCCGATTGATGGACCGTTTACGGTCACGCGACCATGGCATTGAGCTCTACAAAACCCATACAAGCAATCTTGAGGTAAGTCACAGTTTGTTCTTCGAATTTTCAGCCCTTGATTTCGAATTTATTGGGCAAAAATGTTGAAATTTGTGAGCTCCTTGGGTTATAGGATCAAATTAGCTTGAGGGGAAGGCTTATTCTTGTTCCTGTGATCCTTGGGCTGGTAAGTATTTCAAATTCTAGTGGAAAATTCTGAGTTTTATGGTATTGGGTTTGAATTATTGTGTTTGGATGTGATATTGTGGCTTAGGCATTATATATGTGTATATTGGATCTTGATTGGTGATTTTGGCAAGCCTTGGAGTGGAGCTTGTGCTTAGGAATCTGTTGGTGAAGCATTGAGACATTTGAAGTTGAGAAAAAGTGAATTTGAGAGTGTTCCGGGTTAAACGGGAATCGGCCAAGGTATGGTTTCAGTTTCCTGTATCTAAAATGAAATGTGGTATGAAAACGTAGGCTAGTGACCCTAGGATAGGGCTTTGGAATTGTTGATGTGATTGTTGGTTAATTTGGATTGAATTGAAAACGTATGAATGATGCTGGAAATGATTGTGAGTGGTTGTATGGGTTGATAAAGCATGTATTGTTGTATGTTATATGGATTTAATATGTTGGATTGATGATAAAGTTGGGGATCTATGGTGATTGACGAATTGAATATTTGTCGGGAGATTGGGATATGAAATGTTGATTGTGATAGGAGATTTGTTGAATTGAGATTTGGCTAAATATGGTGAAATTGGTGGGTTGATGATTGTATGAGTCATTGGAAATGATTGATATTGGAAGGATGAGTTTTGGTGGGTTTTGAATGAGTTTGGTAAGCGTATGTTTTGAAATTGGGAGTTTATGAGTTTTTGGTAAAAATGAAAATTTGATGAACTTCCACGGATCATATCTTGAGCTATTATTTTCGAAACTTAATGATTTTATATCAAATGAAAGATAATTTCATAAGCTTTAAAATGGTTTAAATTTGGTGGAAATCCGAATTTTGTGGAAGGAGATATGATCTTTGGAAGTTTGGGTTAAAAATCTGAATTTTGCAACTTCTGCAGAATTTGTGATTTCTGGTTTGTGTGAGCACGCACATCCCTGTGCGCACGTACACTCCGGGAGAATTTAGTCCTGTGCGCACACACAACCAACGAAGGATTTTGAGCTGTGCGTACGCACAGGCCTGTGCGCTCGCACACGTTGGGAATGGCACACTGGTGGTGGCGCTAGCACACGTTGTGCACGCGCCTCACCCTGAAGATTTTGCTTTCTGTGACTACGCACACCCCTGTGCGTACGCACGCGACCCAGTTCTTTTCTAAAGCTTTTGTTTCAAGTCTTTCACCTTCCCAACAAGCTCGTAACCTTCCAAAATGTTATTTCCCACTTATAAACCCCTAATTTCATCCCTTAAGCCTTAATTTGATGTAAAATGCCTACAGATGAGAATAATCCAGGGAAGAGGGTAACTTGTGGGTGAAGAATGATGATATGAGTTGTTGAGGAGGATGGTGTGGTGCTGTTTATGATGATAGCCGGATGGCTGAGATGAATATTAATGTATGGCTGTGATTAACTGCATATATGCTAAATTGAATTGTTGATATTATGATTGTTTGCACTCCACCTATCTGAGACACGAGTTTTCCTGGGTGAAAGCAGTGGCTAGCCACCACGTGCTCCAGGTGGAGACTCGATATTCTGCTGACCCTATATCGGAAGTGTGGCCGGGCACTGTGAAAGTTCCGGATGAGCTCGCCCCCGTAAATATACACTAGTAAGGGTGTTGGATTATATATTATGTTTATGTTACAAGATAACTCGAGTTGGGGATGCACGACAGAGGGATAGTCCAATGGTTAGCTACCAGGACTTGTCGGGCTGGCTTTATAACCGACAGATGAGACTCATCAGCCACTAGGACAGGCATGCATCATATGATTATATGTGAATTGTTTGGATTGCCTAATTGACTGCATTATTACTTGCTAATTGCCTAATTGTTTTATTTGCTTCCTACTTGTGCATCTCTTCGTTTGATATACTTGTGTTTGCCTTTTCAATTTCTGTTGGCGGTTGGGAGGTTTGCAGGATTTGGAAAAGGGAATATTTAGTCAAAATTGAAGATCCTTAAGTTAGTTGCCTACTTTTACATTTCTCATGGTTTAGTGGTATTTATATGCTTTGATTATAATCTGGAAGTTCTAGGATTGCCTTCGGCTTTCCCAGGACATTACATGTTAGATATTTGGGCACTGTTACCATGCTGAAAACCTCCGATTCTCACCCATGCGGATTTTGTGGTTTTCAGATGCAGGGCGTGAGGCTCCTCGCTGAGACATGCTGGAGACTTTCTTTTGGCGGAGATCCTTGTATTTTGGAATTTTATTTTGGTCATTATATACTTGTTTAGATACTTATATTCTCCACTGTATATGTATTTTGTAATTACTCCTCTTAGAGGTTATTTTAGAGAAACAGATTTTGTATTTTGTCTGCCGGGTTCTTTTGGGGATTCCTTACTATATATGTATGTATACCTATATGCCCAGATCAGTTATCTCTGCAAGCCGAGTCCCGAGTCTTGATATATGTAACTTGGCACTCTTTTGTATATTTCTTCCCCTTAACTTACTCCTTGTCTATTCGTTTACGTTATCGATTAGAGTGTTGCGCTTTTTGATTTAACGGTTTTGATTTACCCACTCTTCTTCAAAAGGCTCCTAGTTGTAAACATTTTTGCAATACTATACGTACTAAAGTTTATTTTTTGAGGTCGTAATAGCTCGCCACCTCTGTTTTATGACTTAAGCATAAGGCTCTGTGTGGTAGGGTGTTACATTATGGTATCAGAACAGTTTGTTCCTGTAGAGCCTGAGGGACGGACTGACTATGCTTCTATGCATTCTTTGTGTTTGTGTTTATGTGCTATTAGGATATCTGACTGACATAACTGGCATAAACGTTCTTGAGCATACATTTGGGACTTTGAGCACTAGACTTCAGATATTGAGACTGATCAACTTGGTATTGATTGTTTGGTGTGTATAGGAACCAGATCGCGCCTCGTGGACGCGGTCGAGGCTGTCGGAGAGGACGTGCCGGTACTCAAGGGCCGGATGCCAATCAGAATGACCCCCTGAAATTCATGGCTGCATTGCAAAACATGGCTGCTGCTATGCAGGCCATTGTTGAGGCACTCGGGCAGCAGATGAACAACAATAATCATAATGGGGGAAATGGTGGAAATGGGACTCAAGGTCCGATGACACTGGCGACCTTTTTGAAGGTCAATGCCCCAAAGTTCAAGGGAACCACCAACCCAACAAAAGCCGACACTTGGTTCCAAGCTATGGAACACACATTGCAAGCGCAGTTAGTGCCTGAGAAACAATGCGTCGAGTTTGCTACTTATCTGTTCACCTGGGAAGCATCGCATTGGTGGCAGGAAACCCGACGTCTCATACAGTAGGGCGATGATCCGATCACCTGGGATGCCTTTCAGGAGGAGTTCTACAAAAAGTACTTTCCGAATTCCGCCCGGACGGCGAAAGAACTTGAGTTACTGCAGCTGAAGCAGGGAACTATGTATGTATCTGAGTACACAGATAAGTTTGAGGAGTTGTTTAGATTCTCCCGAATGTGTCAAGGAGCTCCGGGAGACTTTGGAGAGTGGAAATGCATCAAGTATAAAGGAGGGCTCTGAAGTGACATCTACAGTTCCGTAGGGCCTATGGAGATCAGGACTTTCTCCGAGTTGGTAAACAAGAGCCGAGTTACCGAAGAGTGTGTGAAGAAGGCAGCTGCAGAGAGAGAAAGCCAGAGGGGATCATTCCCACCGAACCGAGGAAAGAGTTTCACTCCTAGAGGTCCACCCCTCAAGCGGGGAGGTTTTCCACCACAGAAGACTCAGGGTCAGAATAACTTTAGAAGGCCCAACAACAACAACAACAATGCTTCGGGGAGAAGATTTGGGAAGCAGCCTCTGAATGAACACGCTTGCACTAGATGTGGGAGTTACCATCCTTGTGTTCCGTGTAAGGCCGGTTGGGGTTTATGCTACTCATGTGGGAAGCCAGGGCATAAAGCCTCCAACTGTCCAGAGAAGTAGAAACAGGGTACCGAGAGAGCACAGCAGCCTGGACGGGTGTTTACTACTTCCACTTTGGGTGCTGAGGGATCTGAGACACTCATTCGAGGTAACTGTGAAATGGCCGGTCAAATTTTAAATGCCTTGTTTGATTCTAGAGCATTGCATTCATTCATTGCATTTGAGAAGGCTAGTGAGTTAGGACTGAAGATTGTGGTGTTAGGTTACGATATGAAGGTGTATAATGCCACCCACGAAGCCATGATAACTAGGTTAGGGTGTCCGCAAGTCTCTTTTTAGGTTAAACAACATAATTTTGTTCAAGACTTGATCTGTTTGCCGATGACTGGTCTTGCGATTAGACTGGTTGTCTAAGAATCGTGTTCTGTTGAACTGTTTTGAGAAATTATTGCATTTCATACCGGAAGGATCCAAAGGACCGGTTGTGGTGAATGGTTGCTACTTGAACTATGTGGTAGTAAATTGCTCGGGGCAGAAATGTCAAGGTGTTATGTTATTAGCGGCCAGTGTATCGGGTGAGGAACAGAGCTTAGAGCAAATCCCAGTTGTTTGTGAATTTTCTGAGGTGTTTCCTGATGACATAGAGGAATTCCCTCCTAGCCGAGAGGTTGAGTTTGCAATTGAGTTGGTGCCGGGAATAGGGCCAATCTCAATTGCCCCTTACAGAATGTCGCCTTTGGAAATGGCTAAGCTTAAGACTCAGTTGGAAGACTTAATGAGCAAGCATTTTATCCGCCCTAGTGTCTCTCCGTGGGGAGTGCCGGTGTTATTGGTGAAGAGGAAAGACAGGAGTATGCGGCTTTGTGTGGATTACAGACAACTGAACAAGGTCACGATAAAGAATAAGTACCCACTGCCGAGGATTGATGATCTCATGGATCAGTTACAAGGAGCTGGAGTGTTCTCCAAGATTGATTTGCAATATGGATATCACCAGATAAGGCTGAGAGATGAGGACATCCCTAAGACCGCTTTTAGGACTCGTTATGGTCACTACGAGTATACTGTAATGTCTTTTGGGTTGACAAATACTCCTGCAGTGTTTATGGACTATATGAACAGAATCTTCCGCCCATTCTTGGATAAGTTTGTTGTCATCTTCATTGATGACATACTTATTTATTCTAAGACCGAAGAAGAGCATGCCGAGCACTTGCGAACCGTGTTACAAATTCTGAAGGAAAGAAAATTGTACGCCAAGTTATCTAAATGCGAGTTCTGGAAAAGTGAGGTAAAGTTTCTGGGTCACGTGGTGAGTAAACAGGGGATAGCAGTGGATCCTGCCAAGGTGGAAGCAATGATGGAGTGGAATCGACCGACCTCAGTTACGGAGATAAGAAGTTTTCTGGGCTTAGCTGGATACTATAGGAGGTTCATCAAAGGTTTCTCGCAGATAGCTTTTCCATTGACCAAGTTAACCCGTAAGGACGCGCCGTTTGTTTGAACTCCCGAGTGTGAAAAAAGCTTCCAAGCGTTAAAGCAAAAGCTGACTACCGCGCCAGTGTTGGTGTTACCCGAGCCGACTAAACCATTTGGGGTGTATTGTGATGTCTCACTAAAGGGTCTGGGGTGCGTGTTGATGCAGCACCGGAATGTGGTGGTATATGCCTCACGACAGTTGAGACCTCACGAAGTTAATTACCCAACACATGACCTAGAACTCGTTGCGGTTGTGTTTGCACTAAAGGTGTGGAGGCACTACCTCTATGGAGTTAAGTTCCAAGTTTTCTCTGATGACAAGAGCTTGAAGTACCTCTTTGATCAGAAAGAGCTCAATATGCGACAGAGAAGGTGGATGGAGTTACTAAAAGACTACGACTTTGAGTTGAATTACCATCCGTAGAAAGCGAATGCTGTAGTGGATGTGCTAAGTTGAAAGTCGTGGTATGCTTCTTGGATGATGCTCCGAGAAGAGGAGTTACTTAGAGCTTTCTAGAGTCTGAAGGTTGGTGTTCAGGAAGTGTCTGGAACTCTGTGTTTGAGTCGGTTACAAATCTCAAGTGATTTTAAATCCGAATTCTTAAAGGCTCATCAGAACGATGATGTGTTGCCAAAGGTATTACTTGCTATTGAGCAAGGGAAGTAATGGAGAGTGTCATGGGATCCAGATGGATTGTGGAGATTCAAGGGTAGGATCATTGTGCCGGATGTTGGAACTCTGCGGCAGGATATTTTAAAGGAAGCGCATAAAAGCAGATTTTCTATTCACCCTGGGAGTACTAAGATGTACCATGATCTAAAGGCTATGTTCTGGTGGCCTGGTGACAAACCCCAATTTGACGGTTTATCTTGTATTGATTTTTGGGGATTTTATCACCTTTTACCCATATTTATTCAAGAGATAGCATGGTTTTGTATATTCTCCTTTAATTGTGCTTAAATGTGAAAACATGCTTTTTAGGACTCAAAATAGCTAAATTTAATTCACCTTGATTCTATTAGATGCCTTGATATATTTGTTAAGTGATTTAAGGTTTAGGAGGCAAAGATTGGATCAAGGGAATGAAGAAAGAAAGCATGAAAAGTTGGAGAACTCATGAAGAAATGAAAGAACCGGAAAGCTGTCAAGCCGACCTCTTTGAACTTAAACGACCATAACTTGAGCTACAGAGGTCCAATTGATGCGGTTCCAGTTGGGTTGGAAAGCTAACATCCGGGGCTTCGAAACGATATAAGATTTGCCATAGTTGCTACACGTATGGTGGCGCGCACGCGCAAAGTACGCGCACGTGCCGTTGCTGCCACCTAGTCACTTAAAGCAAAACGTGGCTTTTCTATTACTTTTGATTTTTGTTTTCTCTTTTCACCATGAATTCTCATTTTGGCTATGAGTGTGATTACAACTATGTTGTAGGTGATGGAAGCTACAATGAAGATGTGTGTCAAGGATGGGATAACCAAAGGTGGGAGGAGCCATATGCTAATGATCAATCCTCTTGGCAACAACCTCCACCAATGCACTATGAAGAAGAGCCATTCTTTGATGCATATCAATCTAATAGCTATGGTGAACTCCCTTGTGACTTTCAAGAACCACCACCATATGCCTATGAGTCATATCCTCAACATAACCCTCAACCATACTCAAAAGCCACTTTTCACCAACCACCTTCATATGACCCTCATCCATATCCACCATTACAACAACCGTATGAGCCATATGAACCACATATAGAGCCACCACCATCTCAACATCACCACTTCCAAGAGCCACCCCCTCCATGTTATTACCAAGATGAACCACCTCAATTGTATGAAAATTTTCCCACCACAACTCTACCAAGAAGAACCACCTTCCTACTATGAACCCTTCCCCCAAATTGATGAACCCTTCCATCCACCCCAACCTCCAATGGATGACATCCTTGACGTTCTTGTTCAAGGACAAGAGAAAATGAAAAGGGATGTGCAACAATTCACGGCTGCCTTGGATGAGGTGGTAAACCGGTTAGCATCCCAATGCTTGAACTCTCAAGGAACTCCCATGGCTACATGTGGGGAATCAAATGAAGAGCATAACATAAAAGAGAGATTGGTGGAGAATGAGGGAAGTTGCTTTGTATTGGAACAATTGGAGGAAGCTATGATTATTGAAGAAAGGGAAGAATTGGTTGAAGACTTAAGAGATGCGGAGCCTCCATGGGAATCTAGAATTGAAGAAAACCCCTCCAAGATGATTGAAATTGATGCTAGGGAGGAAAGTGCACACCTTCCAAGACATATTCCATATGAAGATTTGGATGGGATAGATCAAGAAGTGAGTTCCCTTGGTGATGAAGATCAAGCATCAAACCTTAGTGGTGAAGAATCTTTTGAGCATGAAGAACCTTCTCCCAACAAGATGGAAAGCAATGTGGAGGTAAATTTTTCTTACCCTCCCATTTATGACTTGAGTAGGAGAAAAGGTTTATATAAAATTATTGAACAAAGGATTATAATTGAGAAGTCTTGTGAAGAGGTGGAAATCCTTAGAAAAAGGAGGATGGGAATTGAATACGCTTTATCAAAACTCTTGGAGTTGTCTTTGCCTAGGTTGCCATCTACTCCTTCATTTGAGTGGGTGAAATTTATTTCTATTAGCTTTATTATCCCACTTGAATATGGTTTGCTTGAAACGGATGGCCAACTTAGGGGGCTTTGTGGGATGAAGCGTAAACGAAAAAGGTTTTGTGGTTGGCGTTGCAAATCAAGGCTCATTATGGTTGATGCATCAAACATGAGATATAAAGGTTGGAGTAGTGCTCAAATAGATGGGTCTAGGAGGATTGTTGGCCACTATATAGAGAATTCACCTTACTCACCACCCGGTTGGATTAATAATGATGATCAACCTCAAGACGGGTGTGAAAATAAAGTGTGGGATCCCGGATTACAAGAAGATGATCAACTTTGGGAGCCCCAAGCTTGTGAAGAACTCCATCAAGACTTGGCTCAATCCATGAAGAATCTTGGGGCACAATGGAAAACCAAGCATTGGTGGGAGTTCCAAGATGAATACAAGCACAAGCCACCTTGATGAGAGCTCCCCATAAGTCCAACTTAAGGACAATAAACAAAAGTGCTAGGTGGGAGACAACCCACCATGGTAAAATCCTTTCATTTTCTCTTTTGTACATATTGATAGAACTAGTTTAATTTCATGTTTTGTTTAGTTAGTTGAGTATGTTTGGTAGTTTAAGTATGTTAAATAAGGTTTTATGGTGTTTTGGTAGCTGTTTGGAGGTTTGGAATGCATGGATTGGTGCAAAAACATAGAAAAAATTTTTTTTTTGAAAAACGCAGCACCATCCACGCGTACGCGTACATGGCGCGTACGCGCACTTCCAGCATTTTCGACCATCCACGTGTTTTACCTTACAAGTTTACTTAAAGCATCTCAAGCACACTAGGATGAGTGATGTACATGCTTCTTTTGTGACATAACTTTTTATGCTAATGTGTGTTCTAAAAGGCGCCTAATTTAGAACTCACATCCCTATTCTCCTAATGTCACACTAATTCACTAACTCAATTCTAGTGATTAATACCTCATTCCAACAATGTATGCTTCCTTGTTTTTGTGTTCTCTCATCTTATGGTGTTATATTTTTGTTTTTTCATAAATAATGCACCGCAAGCAAAATTGGAAGCAAGAGAAAGAACACACAGCAATCCGAAGAGTCGCCGTACCCCCTTGCTCATCTTTGGATGCACCGAGGACGGTGCAAACTTTTAAGTGTGGGGAGGTCGTCCGACCGTCGAGGATTTTAGGTGACAAGTTTCTAATCTCAATACTTTTGCATTTCATTTTTTTTAGGTCTTTTAGGATTTTTGTTGCATTTTCTTATTTTTGCATATGTATACACAATAAGCTTAGTCAAAATAATGAAAATTTTCAAGATTTCTATCTATAGGGCACCAATTGATTTGAGTAAAAAAAACTTTTCATAGAACTTGCTTGAATTATATATATATATTGTGGAACATGATTTTTGAGCTAAGAACACAAGCAAGTGAGATTTGAGCCTAATGGTGTGGTTACATCTTATAACCACTTATTCTTCCTTCTTGTGTGCATTATTCTCTTTCTATGATTGTAATCTTTGATTTGTTTGATTCTTTATGTCCATTATTTTGTGTATTCATGCATTTATGTGATTGAGGCCATTATTTCATTAGCTCACTTACCCAAATAGCCTTACCTCTTATCATCCATTGTTAGCCAATTTGAGCCTATGATTAACCCATTTGTTCTTAATTTAGCACATTACAAGCCTTAAAGCGAAAAACAATAAAAGTCCTTATTTGGATCTTTGATTAGCTTAGGCTAGAGTGTATGTGAGTATCATTCAAGTGTGGGAACCTTGGGACATTGGGTGAATAAAAGGGTAGTTTTGTATTGTTATTGAAAATATTGAGAATTGGGTACATACTCATGTATTGATCAAATGTAAAAACCTTATGCATTGATGCTCTTGTATATAGAAAGAAAAAAAAATGAGAAAAACAAAAGAAAAAAAAATAGAAAAAGAAAGAAAAAAAAGAAAAAAAAAAGAGAAAGAAATAAAAAGGGGACAAAATGCCCCAAAGTAAAGTCCAATAAAGATCAATGCACAAGTGTTGTGAAATGAAAAGAAAATGCATGAGTATGTGAAAAGGTGAAAAATGGGTAGTTAGATTAGAACTTAATTGTATAGGATGTCATAGGTTAGGTGGAAAGTTTAAGCTTATCAAAGATTCAAATTTCAAGCTCACTTGACCAAATATGCATCCTACCTTGACCCTAGCCCCATTACAACCAATGAAAAGACCTCATGATACTTGTATGCATGCATGAAATAAATGTTGATTGTTAGAAGAAAAACAAGGTTTAGGAGGCAAAGATTGGATCAAGGGAATGAAGAAAGAAAGCATGAAAAGTTGGAGAACTCATGAAGAAATGAAAGAATCGGAAAGCTGTCAAGCCGACCTCTTTGCACTTAAACGACCATAACTTGAGCTACAGAGGTCCAATTGATGCGGTTCCAGTTGGGTTGGAAAGCTAACATCCGGGGCTTCGAAACGATATAAAATTTGCCATAGTTGCTACACGTATGGTGGCGCGCACGCGCAAAGTACGCGCACGCGCCGTTGCTGCCACCTAGTCACTTAAAGCAAAACGTGGCCAACGAATTCTAAAGCCTTGTGGGCCCAATCCAACTCATTTCTGATGCTATTTAACCCAAGGAGTGAAGAGGGAAACATGTGTTAGTTACCAATTAGCTTAGTTTTAGTAGTTAGAGTTAGTTTCTAGAGAGAGAAGCTCTCACTTCTCTCTAGAATTAGGATTAGGTTTAGTTTAATAATCTTAGATCTAGATTTTAATTCATGCTTTCATCTCCTTCTACCTCTCAATTCTTTGTTGCTACATTCATCTTCTTCTATTCTTTAGTTGTAATTTCCTTTATGTTGTTCTTATGTTTTGTTGTAGATCTACTTTTGCTCCTTCTATTTTCTTTCAATTCAATTAGAGGTAATTCATAATAATTGTGTTCCTTTTGACTTCATTACAATTCCTAGGGAGAACGACCCGAGGTTCCAATACTTCGGTTTATAAATTTAGGGGTTTGTTACTTGTGACAAACAATCTTTTGTATGAAAGGATTATTGCTTGGTTTAGAAACTATACTTGCAACGAGAATTCATTTGTGAATTCTAAACCGTCAAAAATCCATTCGTCACCTGGTATGAAGAATGATGTGGCAGAATACATCTCGAAGTACTTAACTTGTCAAAAGGTGAAAATTGAACATTAGAGACCTTCCGGGATGTTGCAACCCTTGGAGGTTCTGCAATGGAAGTGGGAGAGCATTGCGATGGATTTCGTGTCGGGATTGCCGAGAACTAGAACCGGTTTTGATGCTGTCTGGGTAATTGTAGACCGGCTGATGAAGTCGGCTCACTTTTTACCCATTCGGATAAACTATACCCTTGAGGAGTTAGCGCGCCTGTATATCAAAGAGATTGTGAGACTTCATGGTGTGCCGACGACTATAATTTCTGACAGAGATCCCCGTTTCACTTCACAGTTCTGGGGTGCATTTCAGAGAGCTTTTGGAACCCGTTTGAGCTTAAGTACAGCTTATCATCCTCAAACAGATGGACAATCCAAGAGAATGATTCAAACCCTAGAAGATATGTTGAGGGCTTGTGTTTTGGATCAGCCGGCGAGCTGGGATCGATATATGCCGCTAGTGGAGTTTGCGTACAATAATAGCTACCATGCGAGCATCAGAATGGCTCCGTATGAGGCTCTGTATGGGAGAAAATGCCAATATTCACTATGCTGGTAAGAAGCTGGGGAGAAAATTCTGTTGGGGCCTGAGATGATAGCTGAAACTACAGAACAAGTTAAGAAAATCAGAGATAGGATGTTCACTGCTCAGAGTCATCAGAAGAGTTACGCTGATCAGAGGCAGAAGCCTTTAGAGTTTGAGGAAGGAGACCATGTTTTCCTTCAGGTTACTCCAACAACAGGAATAGGTAGAGCAATTAAGACGAAGAAGCTAAATCTCCGATATATCGGTCCGTTTTGAAGTTCTTGAGAGGGTTAGACCGGTGGCATATCGGATGGCTCTACCGCCTCACCTTTCGAACCTGCACGATGTATTTCACATGTCGCAGCTTCGAAAGTATACTCCTGATGCTAGCCATGTGTTAGAATCGGAATCGGTTCAGTTAAAGGAAGACTTGACTCTGCCGGTGACTCCGGTCAGGATTGATGACACAAGTATTAAGAAGTTACACGAAAAAGAGGTTTCATTAGTGAAAGTGGCATGGAGTCGAGCCGGTGTTGAAGAGCACACTTGGGAACTTGAATCAGAGATGCGAGCAGACTATCCACACCTATTCTCAGGTAACTCGAATTTTGTGGGCAAAATTCCCAATTAGGTGGGTAGAATGTAAAACCCGGTTAATTAGTAGATAATTAACCAATAAATTAAAATATATTCTAGAAAGTGAGAAATGAGGTTTTTTTGGTTTAATGTGGTAGAGAAATTTAAGACGAGAATTTCGACACCAATTTTAAAGAAATCGGTCCAAGATTGGGCCGAACGGGCCAAACTGGGCCAACCGGACCCAAGTTGCGCCCAAGGCCCAGCCAAACCTCATTAATGATGAGAGTTCAGCACTCTCTCTCTCCCTCCAAAACACAAACACATACGCTGAACACACACAAGGGAGAAGGGGGAAGACATAAACCCTTGCTCCTATTCATCTCCACCTTCCTTTGATCATCTCTTTTTATCCGGAGCTCCGATTGATGCACCATTTGCGGCCACGTGACCACGGCGTCGAGCTCTACAAAACCCATACAAGCAATCTTGAGGTAAGCCACATTTTTCTCTTCGAATTCCCAGCCCTTAATTTTGAGTTTATTGAGCAAAAATGTTGAAATTTGTGAGCTCCTTCGGTTATAGGATCAAATTAGCTTGAGGGGAAGGCTTGTTCTTCTTCCCGTGATCCTTGGGCTGGTAAGTATCTCAAGCCCTAGTGAAAAATTCTGAGTTTTATGGTATTGGATTTGAATTATTGTGTTTGGATGTGATGTCGTGGCTTAGGCATTATATATGTGTATATTGGAGCTTGATTGGTGATTTTGGCAAGCCTTGGAGTGGAGCTTGTGATTAGGAATCTGCTGGTAAAGCATTGAGACATTTGAAGTTGACGAAAAGTGAATTTGAGAGTGTTCCGGGTTAAACGGGAATCGGCCAAGGTATGGTTTCGGTTTCCTGTATCTAAAATGTAATGTGGTGTGAAAACGTAGGCTAGTGACTGGCGCGTCGTGTGCCTCTCTTCTCTTTTTTTTTTATGCAGGATGCGAAATGCAATGCTAATGTGGGTTTTATGAATAATTCCAGGTTCAATAAAAAAGAAAACTTAAAAACAAACAAAACAAAATAAAATTAAAATTGAAAAAGGAACGATCATACCATGGTGGGTTGTCTCCCACCTAGCACTTTTAGTTAAAGTCCTTAAGTTGGACATTTGCTGAGCTCCCTGTTATGGTGGCTTGCGCTTGAACTCATCCAAAAATTTTCACCAATGTTTGGAATGCCAACAGCTTCGGGGGTCCCAAACTAGGCATGTAAAGCCCTTGAGAAAATTCAAACAGGTTTGCAGGCTCCCGGGGTGTTGAATGTCGGAATAGATTTCAGGATCCCAAACCTTGCTTTTGCACCCGCCTTTGTCTCGATCTATATTTTTCCAGCCGGGCGGTTTGGAAGTTGTATTCTCACCAAGATGACCAAACATCTTCTGAGACCCATGCAATCGAACTTGATACCAATCCTTGCACTTCAAATTGAAGTGTGAAACCTCATTGAATCTTGCATACCAGCTCTGAGTACGAGCCATTTTTCTCTTACTCTTAAAGCCGCAAAGAGCTCTAAGCTGGCCATCTGTTTCAAGCAAACCATATTCAAGTGGAAAAGTAAAGATAAAGGCTAAGGATTTTACCCACTTGAAGTTTGTATTGGGTAGTAATGGCCTTGGGATAGGTGTTTCCAGTGGTCTTGCAAGCTCTAATTCCTTCACTTCTTTGCAATCTTCTTCATCTGCAACCACGTCTTGATCGAAGTCTTCGATATCCTCCTCATCACTCGAGTCATAATTTGGAGGTTGAGAAAAGTCTACCTCTGCATCATCTTCGTATTCACTTGGGGAAGATTCTTCAATCTCAAAGAATTCACTTGCTGATGCAAGTTCATTACTAGGAGAACTTGACTCGTGATTATCATTTTTGACGAACTGATTTTCTATCGGTAAAGAAATTCATAAAAATATAATCACGTTGTAGGTATAGTTTCTAAACCAGCAAAGAATCCTTTCATACAAAAGTTCTGGTTGTCACTTAAGCAAATCCAATAAAAATAATAAACCGAAGTATTTAAACCTCGGGTCATCTCTCAAGGAATTGTAGGGAAGTATGATTTATTATTGGTTATAGAAAAAGGGTATGTTTTTGGGTTTTTTGAAATAAGGAACAGGTAATTTAAATGACGAGAAAAATAAATTAATAATTAGAAAATATCTTGGCAAGGTATGAGAACTGGAAATCCTATCCTAGTTATCCTTATCAGGTGTGATGAGAATTGGATTCTGCTCCCACTTAGTCAACCCTTACTAAATAAAGAAAAGTCAAGTGGACTAATTAATTTGATTCCTCAAGTCCTAGTCAACTCCTGTGGGAAGACTAGCTTTAGAGGGATCCAAATCAATCAACTATCCCAATTTTCAATCAACAGCTGAGTTTGATAACTCAAGTATCACCAATTAATCAACCAAAGCCAAAAGGGAAGAAAATCTACTCGAATGAAAATAATTTGGATAAATCAAAAGCATTAATAACATAAATAGAATAAAACGATCTTATATCTGAAATACCTCAATTTATATAAAAATATCAATCCTAACATAGAAAAGTTCATAAACCAATTTGGAAAGATAAATAACAATTAAAGTAATAGAATAAATAACAGTAGAAAATAAATTAAGGGAACATTGAACCTGTAATTGAAGATAAGTAGCCTAAACATAATAGAAATCCTAAATCCTAATTCTAAGAGAGAGGAGAGAACCTCTCTCTCTAAAACTACATCTAATCCTAAAATTGTGTATAATGTATGTTGTCTCTATATGTTGTCTCTATATGATGTATCTCTGAATGGATGGATTCCCCACTTTATAGCCTCTAATATGTGTTTCTAGACTTGGATCTGGGCCAAAAAGGGGCCCAGAAATCGCTGAGGGCGTTTTCTGCAGATTCCTGCACGTGGCGCCTGTCACGCGTGCGCGTGGGTCACGCGTTCGCGTCATCTGGAGTTTTTCCTTGTCACGTGTACGCGTCAGTCACGCGTACGCGTCGCTGCCATTTCGCGCTAAGCACGCGTCCGCGTCGCTGCCCTTTTCTTCAAAACTCCATTTTTGTGCTTTCCTTCCATTTTTGTATGTTTCCTTTCTGTCTTCTAAGCCATTCCTGCCCTATGTAGCCTAAAAATACTTAACACACAAATCACGGCATCGAATGGTAATAAAGGATAATTAAATTTAATATTTTTAAAGCATAGGAAATATGTTTTCACATATATCATAAAATAAGGAAGGAATAGCAAAACCATGCAATTTACATGAATAAGTGGGTGAAGAATTGATAAAAATACTCAATTGAGCACAAGATGAATCATAAAATAGGGGTTTATCAGTGAACCTAGGATAGGGCTTTGGAATTGTTGATGTGATTGTTAGTTAATTTGGATTGAATTGAAAATGTATGAATGATGGTGGAAATGATTGTGAGTGGTTGTATGGATTGATAAAGCTTATACTATTGTATGTTATACGGATTTAATATGTTGGATTGATAATAAAGTTGGGGCTTTGATGATGAGCATGATTTGAAGTTTGATGATGATGATATATATGGTGATTGATGAATTGAATATTTGCTGGGAGATTGAGATATGAAATGTTGATTGTGATAGGAGATTTGTTGAATTGAGATTTGGCTAAATATGGTGGAATTGGTGGGTTGATGATTGTATGAGCCATTGGCAATGATTGATGTTGGAAGGATGAGTTTTGGTAGGTTTTAAATGAGTTTGGTAAGTGTATGTTTTGAAATTAGGAGTTTATGAGTTTTTGGTAAAAATGAAAATTTGATGAACTTCCACGGATCATATCTTGAGCTATTGTTTTCGAAACTTAATGATTTTTTATATCAAATGAAAGATAATTTTGATAAGCTTTAAAATGGTTCAAATCTGGTGGAAATCCAAATTTTGTGGAAGGAGATATGATCGTTGGAAGTTTGGGTTAAAAATCTGAATTCTGCAACTTCTGCAGAATTTGTGATTTCTGGTTTGTGTGCGCACGCACAGCCCTGTGTGCATGCACACTCCGCGAGAATTTGGTCGTGTGCGCACGCACAGCCTTGTGCGTACGCACACGCGTAGACAGGGCTACTAGTGGCAGCGCTAGCACGTCCTGTGCGCACCCACAACCAATGAAGGATTTTGAGATGTGCGTACGCACAGACCTGTGAGCACGCACACGTTGAGAATGGCACACTAGTGGCGGCGCTAGCACACGTTGTGCGCACGCCTCACCCTGAAGATTTTGCTTTCTGTGCGTACGCACAGACCTGTGCGTACGCACACGTTTAAACATGCTCCTGGGCGTGCGCACGCACACCCCTGTGCGTACGCACACAACCCAGTTCTTTTCTAAAGCTTTTGTTTTCAAGTCTTTCACCTTTCCAACAAGCTCGTAACCTTCTGAAATGTTATTTCTCACTTATAAACCCCCAATTTTATCCTTTAAGCCTTAATTTGATGTAAAATGTCTACAGATGAGAATAATCTAGGGAAGAGGGTAACTTATGGGTAAAGAATGAGGATATTATGATGAATTATGATGAAAAATGATGATATGAGTTGTTGAGGAGGATGGTGGGGTGTTGTTTATGATGATAGCCGGATGGCTGAGATGAATATTACTGTATGGCTGTGATTAACTGCATATATGCTGAATTGAATTGTCGATATTATGATTGTTTGCACTCCACCTATCTGAGACACGAGTTTTCCTGGGTGAAAGCAGTGGCTAGCCACCACGTGCTCCAGGTGGAGACTTAATACTTTGCTGACCCTATGTCGTAAGTGTGGCCGGGCACTGTGAAAGTCCCGGATGAGCTCGCCCCTGTAAATATACACCAGTATGGGTGTTGGATTATATATTATGTTTATGTTACAAGATAACTCAAGTTGGGGATGCACGACAGAGGGACAGTCCAATGGTTTGCTACCAGGACTTGTCGAGCTGGCTTTATAACCGACAGATGAGACTCATCAGCCACTAGGACAGGCATGCATCATATGCATTATATGTGAATTGTTTGGATTGCCTAATTGACTGCATTATTACTTGCTAATTACCTAATTATTTTATTTGCTTCCTACTTGTGCATCTCTTCGTTTGATATACTTGTGTTTGCATTTTCAATCTCTGTTGGTGGTTGGGAGGTTTGCAGGATTTGGAAAAGGGATATTTAGTTAGAATGAAGATCCTTAAGTTAGTTGCCTACTTTTACATTTCTCATGGTTTAGTGGTATTTATATGCTTTGATTATAATCTGGAAGTTCTAGGATTACCTTTGGCTTTCTCTGGACATTACATGTTAGATATTTGGGCACGGTTACCATGCTGAGAACTATGGATTTTGTGGTTTTCAGATGCAGGGCGTGAGGCTCCTCGCTGAGGCATGCTGGAGACTTTCTTTTGGCGGAGATCCTTGTATTTTGGTATTTTATTTTGGTCATTATATACTTGTTTAGATACTTATATTCTCCACTGTATATGTATTTTGTAATTACTCCTCTTAGAGGTTATTTCGGAGAAACAGGTTTTGTATTTTGTCTGCCGGGTTCTTTTGGGGATTCCTTACTATATATGTATGTATACCTGTATGCCCAGACCGGTTATCTTCGCAAGCCGAGTCCCGAGTCTTGATATATGTAACTTGGCACTCTTTTGTATATTTCTTGGCCTTAACTTACTCCTTGTCTGTTCGTTTACATTATCGATCGGAGTGTTACACTTTTTGATTTAACGGTTTTGATTTACCCACTCTTCTTCAAAAGGCTCCTAGTTATAAACATTTTTGCAATACTATACGTACTAAAGTTCATTTTTAGAGGTCGTAATAGCTCGCCACCTCTGTTTTATGACTTAAGCATAAGACTCTGTGTGGTAGGGTGTTACAGTTAACAAAATTGACGACGAGAAAAAATTGAGACAATTTTAAAACGTTAGGAATTTAAACAGGACGAAAATGTTGGAGACAAAAATAATACATTATTACTCTTAGAAGAATTACCAAATCAAGCAAAATGAAAAGTAAATTCTAACGGAATGAATTGCATTACAAATTTAAAATTTTTATTCATCATAGAATGTTTCTAGAATGTTAGTAGATAAACTTCCCGAAAAAAATGAGTATAATACATATATAATAAAGTATAAATGATACCTTTTTGTCTCTAATGTATCAAACTTTTTTAATGTTTAATTTAAATAAAGTTTATTTTTAACTTAAAAATAAATTTTGGTTTTATTCTTCAATAATATCAATTTTTACGGTATGTAGTTATTCAATTATTTTTTAATCACATCTAAATAAATTATACTTTATCACATTATTTTCATTAAAAATATTTTTTTTCAATTTTACTCTTAATGATTTTTACTCATCATGAAATGTTTGTAGAATGACTAGTATATAAACTTGCAGAAAAGAAAAAAAAAAGAGCATAATACATATACAAAAAAGTATAAATATACATTGTTGTCTCTAATGTACCAAAATTCTTTAATGTTTAATTTAGTTAAACTTTATTTTTAATTTTTAAATGAATTTGAATTTTTTTAATTTGATCTTTTAATAGTATCAAATACATGCTTTTTTTCTTTTCCGAAAGTATATATATTAGTCATTCTAGAAGTATGAGTAAAAATCGAAAATTCGTAATGTAATTTATTCCGTTAAAATTCATTATCATTTTACTTGATTTAATAATTCTTCTAAGAGTAATATATCATTTTTGTTCTCAACGTTGTCCTATTTAAGTTTCTAATGTTTTAAATAAAATTATTTCAATTTTGTCCCACCATCAATTCTATTAACATATTACTAACAATAGGACAACATTAAAATAATTTTAAAATAAAATGATTTAAATGTTAAGAATAATTTTAAGACTTTTTTTTAATATTGAAAACAAAAATAATACTTCAATCTTAAAATTTTATTGTTGGCCATTGAATTATTTTATCCGTATATGCTAGTTAGTGGTTAAGTAATTTTTAAGATTTATAACTAAACAAATCAGGTTCAATTTTCCTAACAATCAAGAGAGGTTAAAATAGTTTCTCCAAATATCCAATTCGGATTAAATATTATTGTTTGTTTTTGTAGCAACTATTTTGGTTGAGGACGTAACATGTGCTTTAGATGTCANATAATTGTTAAAGAAAAATGAGTTTATGAAAAAGCCTTTTTTTTAATTTTGTGATAAAATTATGGTGTAAACAAATAAGATTGAGTAAAATTTTTTTTTATTACATCAAAAAATTGGATAGAAGATAGAGTGATTTTTTTTGTTCAATTTTAATTTATTCTAAACTATAATATGGACAAGTGAGTGTAAGACCCCAAATTTTTAGAAATTAAATAATAAATTAATTATGATTTATTTTATTTATTCATGATATTAATTTTAGAAATTTATATATTGATTGAACATTTTTTTTATTATTGATTTGAAAGCTTGAGTAATTGAAAAATAATGACGATTTCAGATAAATGATTTAATTTGAATAATTAGATTCTGAACTCTATTTTATGATTTTAAAGGAAATTAATTTGATTATATTTAATTATTGAATTAGAATATTTACTTGAAAGTAAATTAAGTTAATAATTAAATAGTATTTTTACAAATATTATTATTATTGGATTAAATTTGATTTCAAATTATTACTTTAACCTCCTAATTTTATAAAATCAACGAATTATCCCTAAATCCAATTATACAAAACCCTAATTGAGACCCTAACCCTAATTTCCCTAAACTAGCCGCCTTTCCCCTTTTTCCTTTTCATTTTCTTCCTAATCAAGCACACACTACACAACAGCAGTAAAAAAATAAAAGAAAGAAAAGAGAGACAGGGAGTTGGAGTGAGGGAGCTAAATGGAAAGGGAAAAGAGAGAGTGTAAGACCTAGAATCTTTAAAAAGTCTTATTATGATCAAGTCTCAAATCATACAGTTATTTATAGCCTTAATTTCGGAAATCACTTTATTAAAGATAATTAAGGCAAGTTTTGATTTATGAGATTTGAGATAAGTTATGATTATTATCCAATTTCACAATTATTGGATTATTTTCTATATTCAGAGTATAAAGTTGGTAGTTGTGAAATAATAAGGATTTCTATATGATTTGAATTAAATAAGTAATATTTTCAATATTAATACTGCTACTTTGGAAAATAAGGGATTTAATTATATTACTCCTAATTATTTGATTTGGATATTTTATTGAAAATAATTTGTGAAATTGGTGAGCAAATAGTATTTTCTATATATAATTAGTGTTGGATTTAAATTGGGTTTCAATTACTATATTACCCTATTTTTAAGTGAAATTACTAAAATGCCCATGCCCTTAACCCTAAGTTTCAAAAGTGAAACCCTAGTCCCTAACCCTTAGCCGTCACTATCCCTTTCCCTCCTATCACCCAAACCCACGGTGGAACCAGAAAGAAAGGCAAGCAGAAAGGGAAAGCAGAAATGGGGAAAAGAAGGGAGGAAAATGCGCCGGCCAGGGGAAGGAGTTGCTGTCGCCACGGTCGATCACGTCTGCTGCCACGCCTCCGTGCCACCACGCCTCGCAGTCGAACCCATTTCCGCTGCTACCACCGTCACGGAGAAGAGGCATCGAAGAGGGGCCGAACTCGCGCCTCGTCGCTGCCGTCCCTGGGGCTTCGAGCCGCGTCGCCGTCCTTGGTGACCCACGAACCGAGAGCACACGCGCGGGGTGGAGGACGGCGCTGCTGTCGCCGCTGCTTCTCCCAACTCCGCTGCTGCCCGTTGAAGACGACGCCGTCGCGGGTCAGAACTCAGGCGAGAGAGAGGAGGTCACCAAGGAGAGAGCCACACCCAGTCCCTGGTTGCCGCCGTGCCAAAAGGGGGAGTGGCCGCCGTCGTTGCAGAGGAGCCGCGCGGCCACCTTCGCATTCTCGCGCACAGAGAGGGGGATGCGCGAAGGGGGATCTTCTTCCGCCGTTGTCGTTCCGTGAGCGCCGATTCGGTGGTTGCCGTCGCCGCTGCATTGGTTCCTGTGGTCCAAGCCGCCTTTGATGGAGCTCGCATCGCCGTCAGCCATGGCCGCTGCACCTCTGGCCGCCGGAAAAACTTCGCTGCCGCTGCCAGAGAACTCTGCCGGTAAGGGTTTTAAATTTGTGGGTTCGGTCATTTTGAGTTTCGAGAAGGTTTTGATGCTGCGCGGTTTTTTATAGATGACCCACCGGAGCTTCTGGTCGCCGCCGGAGCTGTTGCCGGAACCGGTTCGAAATCGGAACTGCTTCGTGTTGTTATTCCGGTAAGAGATTATGTTTCGAAAAGCCTCGCGTTAGTATTCTGTTGTGTTCGGTTAATGAATATGAGTTTTGATAACGTGGGGTCGAGTCCTGATTATTGTATGTTGCGATTAGTGTTGCTATGGTCATTGCGAACGTGACTGGGAGCCGAGGTTTTGGTTGCCGTCAGTTCGGGATGAGGCGGAAAGGACTCTATGAGACGTTTGGATTATGGAATTACGTTTTGAGGTAGGGGCACTTTCCGAAAACTAGAGTTTATTATTGGAATTATTACATATGGGTACTGATGTGAGATATTGTGTATTTGGTGATTGTATCTGCCTTATGTATTATTTGATTGACTCGAATGACTATGGATGTTGGTTTGGCTGAATTGTTGTGTGGCTTATGAAATGTAATGTTTGAAGTTGATTCTTTAAAGATTTGAAATGAGTTTAATCCGTCGAGGATTGGTTTGAATTGAGTCAATTATTTTGATGATGTGAAAAATAGAATCCACTCTTGAGTTCAGCCTGGCTGGCTTTAAATGATCTGGTTTTTGATAAATGATTGTTACTGAACCGTTTCTTTAAAGCTTTAGAAATGAGTTTATTCGGCTGATAACGATTTGATTTTTGAAACGGTTTTCTTGAAATATGGAATTGAGATGACTGTTGGATTTGGCTTGCCTTGAACTGATTTTGGAATTTGAGCTGTTGAAAAGGAATGAGAAACGGTTTAGTGTCTATTGACAAGTTTCATTTTGAAATGTTTTGAGAAAGGTTTTAAGTACTCCTTGAATTCTGAATTCTTGCAAGACTAAAACAAACCTTGAACAGTTGAAACGTTCTAGAATTTATCATGGGGATTAAAGTTGGTTTTGCTTAAGTAAAGGAAACGGCTTTGAAAGAAGTAAATGATTACGTGACTCGGTTTGGCTTAGATCCTATTTTCCTACTCAAATCGGAAAGCCAATGTTTTAATGATTTTAAATGAATTTGGTGAAGTGAGTTATGTTATTCTCCCCTAAAGACTTGGGACTCTGCCAAGAAACTTTGTTATAAAATCCCATTGTGGAATGGGCGATTTTGATTGTTCCCAAATTAAATCTTTAACTTTCCATGGTTTTAGAAGTCTTGGAAAGAGGATGCCGAGAGCGGCTTTGTTTTAAAAAGGGAACTTACTTTGAGTAAAAGTGGCTTATGAGCCTGAGATAATTTGAGAAATGAGATCTTTAAAGCCAAGGCTGAAAAGAGTTAAAACTCGATTTCAAAGTGAATGAATTGAGAAAAGTGATTTATGGCTTAAATGCCGATGTATGAATTTGATGATGTTGAATGGTGGAAGTGCTATTTTGTTATGAGCTGGAATGGCTGTGTATGCTATTGAACTATGCCTGGTTGCCGAATGAGTTGTGGGCCGTATGGCTGATTATGAATTATGAAATTAAGCCGAAGGGCTGTATTTATTGATAAATTGGCTAGTTCGTTACGGGGGCGAGCTCATCCGGGCCTTTCACAGTGCCCGGCCACACTTACGACATTGGGTTAACAGAGTTTCGAGTCTCAACATGGAGCACATGGTGGCTAGCCATTGCTACTACCCAGGGAAACCCTCATCTCCAATGGTGGAAGTGCAAACATTCACAATTCAACAACAGCATATATGCATTTATACTTGGCCATAAACATGGCTCCGTCGTAACACGGCAATAATCTAGCCATCCGGCTCACGGTTAAATCCATAACCAGCCAATTCATTAACATTTACGGCCCTTCTGCCCATGGCATAACAAGCACTCCCACCGCCATCCTCCGCATCTCACATAATCATCTATGATCCTCAATGATCATTCATTTTTCCCCTTGCTTCACTCGCAAGTTACCACATTCACTAGCCCTTTTTCTCATGCTAGGCATATCATAATGATTTAAGACATAAGTGGTGAGATCGGAGGCTTAGAAGTATGAAATTTGGCTTTTAAAACTCAAAAATCAACTTTGGGATGAAAATAGGGCCACGCGTACGCGCACTCCACGCGCACGCGTGGATGGCCTTATAACTCATCGACGCGCAAGCGTCATACGCGCGAACGCGTGGGTTGAAAACTAGCCAAACGACGCGCAAGCGTCAGCCACGCGTACGCGTGGGTGCTCTTGCGTTCCAGGCACAAAACTGGCACAACTCAGGCACAACTCTCGGAAAAATGGCTGGGCATTTGGTGCAGCGTATCGACGCGCCCGCGCACACCACGCGTACGCATGGATGGCGTTTTCTCAAAGAACGGCGCGTACGCGCCAAGTGCGCCTACGCGCGGAGGGTCATTCTGCTAAAAATTTTCTAAGTTAAAAAGTTGCAGAATTTATAGATTCAACCCCCAATCTTCCGACGGACATAACTTCCTCATTTTAAATCGTTTTTCACCCGTTCTTCGAACGGCATGGACATCCCGGATCCAATTTCATTTCTAAACAGATTTGGCACAAATCAGAGATCCGTAGTCCAAGTTATGTCCCGTCTTTACCAAAATTTCCAAAATCACATCCAACCATTTTAACACTTCTCAATCAAATGGCTAAAGGACAAACACAATATCATGTCATACATCCTTCCTCATCCCAATTTCCAATAATACCATTTCCAATCAACCATCATTATACATGATCAACATCATACTCACCATCAACATGGTACCACCCATCAATTCAACCTCAATCATCTATCAAGCATATATCACAACATGCATTTTCTCATATATCACACAATCAAGGCATCAATATTCATAATCACATATATGATCACATCATATATCTCAATCATTCAACAACATCATCAATTCAATGCCTATCTTAGGGCCTCTAGCCTAAGTATTTCCTACCACATTACATATTAGATACGGGAAACCGAAACCATACCTTAGCCGATTTCCCATGCTCAACCGGAGCACTTCCAAACCACTTGTCCACAAGCTCTCAAGATATCAACACCTCCAAGAACAGATTTTATCACACAAAACCCTTTTTCAAGCTTTCAAAAATCACCAATCAAGCTCCAATATTCACATATACACAACCTAAGCCACAATCATCATATCCATACACAACATCTCAATACCCAAACATCATAAAACAATAAATTACACTAGGATTGAGAATCTTACCACACCCAAGGTCCAAGGAGACAAGATTAACCTTCTCCTTCAAGAGAGTTGGGTCCTATAACATCAAAGAACCCAAAATCTTAACATTTTTGCTCATGAAACTCGAAATCAAGGGCTGAAATTTCGAACAGTAAAACGTGGCTTACCTCAAGATTGATTGTATGGGTTTTGTAGAGCTCTCCACGGTGAACGCGTGGCCGCAAACGGAGCGGCAATCGGAGCTCTAGATCAAAAGTTATGGTGGTTTGAAGATCAAGTGAGAGATAGAACTTGAGAGAGTGTTCTTCCCCTCCCTTACTCCATTTCAGCGTGAATATGAGTGTTGTGAGGAGAGAGAGTGCTGAAAACTAGGGTTTTGGTTTAGTTTAGTTGGGCCAAGGGCCTACTTTGGGTCCGGTTGGCCCGGTTTGGCCCGTTCGGTCCAATCTTGGTCCGAATTCTATAAAATTGGTACCAAAATTCTCGTCTCAATCTCCTCTATCACATTTAGCCATAAAAATAACATTTTTGGCTTTCTAGAATAAATTCTCATTTATGGGTTAATTAGCTGTTAATTAACCGGGTCTTACAACCGGACACGTCGGGTTGGCTTGATAACCGACAGATGATATCATCAGCCACTAAGGACAGGCATGCATCATATGCACTTGTGTGACATTGGTTGGGTGTGCATACTATACTTGGTTTGCCTATGTGATTAATTGCTAACTGTTCTACTTGAAATAACTGTTTGTTTGTGCTTGAACTTCCTATCTGTGTTTGCATTTGGGACTCTGTTGGATTGTGGTGATTGGTTGTTGGTTGGATTGTTCGGGCCTAGGGCCGTGGTTGGAAAGAGATGAACTGATGGTTGATTTTGGTTTTGTGTTTCTGGTTTGGAATAAATTATGAAAGGCTATTTTGGTTTCGCATAGATAAACCGTTTTGAAAGGCTTTTGAGTTTTTGAGAATTGAACGGTTCTTCTTTCCGAAAAGATTTCCTACTTAACTTTCATTTTAAACCGTTGTTTTTGAAAAGAGGCATAAGACGGTTATGAATCACTGGTACGGTTTATCTTCACGTATCCTATTATAGTAATTCCCAAAAACCCTCTACTGAGAACCCTTTCAAGGATGATGTTCTCACCTCCCCCTACATTTTTCCCCTTTCAGGATATGGGCGCAGAAGTTACGAAGAGCTTATTTAATTGTTGTTGTGATACTCTGTATTGTTTTAGTTATGGTTTATTGTACCCTCGCCTTTATCTTGATATAATCTGTAAGAAGGATAGGAATTGTATTGGATAATGCTTATAATATTATCTATGTATATAAGTGTATATATGTATGTACTATTTATGAGTTTTTGTAAGTTGTATGGTATCTATGGATGTACGTTATCGAACGAAAGTATTTTTGGGAGCGGTGTTGCGGTTTAAAAGTTTTAAACGGGCTCATATTTTAATATTAAATAGTATAAGTGTCATCGTAATGTCCGAGCTATCAGAGTCGCGCAGCCGGAAGCGTGAGCTTTGGTAGTTAGGGTGTTACAGAGAGAGCATTTGGGAACCGAGAGAAAGAGAGCGACGGGGAAGAGGAGAGGGATTGAAAGGGAGGAGACCGCATCAACTGCGCCGCCACTACTATCCCGTCACTGTGGCCATCGAGTCACTGTCATAGAGCTGAGTCGCGAAGAGAGAGTTCACGAGCGAGAGAGAGAGAGAGAGCGATGTGGAGGGCGAGAGTCGCGAGCCTGGGAACGCCGTGATCATCGCATCGCCGCCATCGTCGCGCCAGCCACCACCGCTGTCGGTGATGAAGCCTGTCGCCACCATCCGCGCCTCCATGGTCGCTGCCGAGCTTGCGGGGGGACCGCCGTGACCGTCGCATCGCCGCCATCGTCGCGCCAGCCACCGCCGCTGTCGGTGATGAAGCCTGTCGACACCATTCGCGCCTCCATGGTCGCCGCCGAGCTTGCTCCCTGGTTGTAGATGAGCTTGCCGTTGCAGAGGAAGGGATGCGCACAAGGAGAAGGCCGCGGAGGAAGATGAACCATTGCTGCTAGAGGCTGCCGCCGTTCTGTCACCCGGGATCCACTGCCGCTCTGCTTCCATGTTTTTCTTTTGTTACAGTAAGCATTTCTGTTCCAAAACCCTCACAGCTAGTGTGTATGCGTTATGTTATGTGTTTGGTGGAAATTTTGAGGTTTTGATAATGTAGGATCGATTCCTGGTTGTTACATGTCGCGTTTGGGGTTGCCAGCGAGAGTGGAATGGGATGTGGTGGTGATTGCCAAGGTTATAGGCCGAGAGAGAACGGAGTTTTTCGCGCAATTAAATCGTAAACGAGGTAGGGACGTCTTTCTTAAACTTGTTTTTTATTTCTAGAGTTGTTATAAATCGATATTAATGCGTGAAATACATTTTTGTGATTTCGTAAGTCTTATAAATTGAATTGAGTTGTTTTGGATGAACGAGATTATTAGTTTGATTGACAGATTGATCGATTGAGAAAGTTGGGTGTTTTGATTAGTTGAATGATATTGTTAAAGTGGTTTTTCTTGAATTATCGGAGGAGATTTATTATTGGCATTTAGTTTAATTTTAGAAATGGTTTGATTTTAGAAAAGATTTAATATTGAAATTTGATTTGATGTTGGAATCTGATTTTAAAAACAAATTTGGAAAGGACTTCATATTTGAAAACGGTTTGTTTATTGAGAATAATTTACTATTTTGGCGAACAGGGTTTGAGAAACAGTTTGGTTTGAAACTGTTTGAGAAAACCGAGAATTCTTAATTATTGATTAATACTGTTGAATGAGGTTGATTTAGATTGCGATTTATAGGATTGGTTGATTGGATTCTGGATTTTTCAATTTCTTTGTGTTGAGTGTGGTTGTTGTGAAAATTGTTATTGGAAGAGATTTGAATGATTAACAGGTGTTTGGTTTGGTTTGGTTAGGACTCGAAAAGGGTGGCAAAGTCCGAGTTTTAGAGGAGATACTGCCAAAATTTTATAAAATTGAAATTTTCGTTTGAAGTAATTATTTAAAAAGATTTGGTTTTAAACGTTATACATTTTAAGATTGATTTATTTAAAAGAAGGAATTATGTCTTGAATTGGAATTGTTAATGAATGGAATGGAAAGAAGGATGATGAGGATTTTCTTTGAAACATGGGTTTTGAATGAAATTGGAAATGAGATTTGAGTTGATGAATGATGATGATGTTGAAAATGTTGAGATATGATCTTTGAATTCTTCATATGGCTTATGAATTTAAATTATATGAGATACGAGGTTCCCTGGATAAAGTACCATGGTTTGCCACCATGTATTGTACCAGGTTGAAAACTCGATACTCTGTTGACCCTACAACGTAAGTGTGACCGGGCACTATATAAATTCCCGGGAATGTTACCCCCATGGATCAATATTGATTATTTGAGAAAAAGCTATGCATAGACTCTTGGGGATGCACGTCGGGGGACAGTCTAAGGACAATTCAGACTTGTCGGGCTGGCTGGATAACCGACAGATGAGCCTCATCAGCCATAGGACAGGCATGCATCATATGCATTTGTATGCTTTTCTTGGGTTTGAACTTGTTTTGGTTTGCCTAATTGCTAAACTGTTCTTAATTGCTACTTGAACTATTTGCTATAACTGCTACCTACTTGTGCTTTCCTTCTCTGTCTTGCCTGTGTTTGTCCTGGCGTGCTACATTTGAGAATGAACTTTGGTGCTGAATTAATGATTGTGTTGTTTGATTGCGTGGTTAGTTTTTGATTGAGATTTTCCCTATAAGAAAGGAAAGGTTTCGGATTTCTGAAAGATTAGACATTGTTTCTTTGAAAAGGTTTTGAAAGATTACCTACTAGTTTTTTTTAAAAGATTCATAAGGCAATGATAATCATTGAGCTTGAAAACAGTTTTCTTATTAAACATCTTCTTATGACAACTTTGAAACTCCGTGGTGAGACCATGTGGTTAGGTTCTCACTCCCCTATAGCTTTACCTTTTCAGGAACCGGATGAAGCATTACGAAGAGTTATACTGCGTTTGGTTTATATGTTGTTGTATTAATTAGATTATTTTCTTTCCTCATCTTTGTTATTACAAGTTTGTAATAGGGATAGGAGTTCTATGTTTTATATGTATATTATATTATGAATTATTATGTAAGGAGTCTTGTATATGAATCTATGCCTGCTTGTACTTTTCTTAAGATAGAGTATTTATTTCTGTTTTTCAAAAAAATCAGCGATACAGTGTCGAATCACAGGCTCCTATTTTAGTATTTAGTATGTAAAGTAGTCGTAATACTTCTTGCTATCAGAGTAGCGCAGCCGGAAGCGTGACATTCTGATAGTGAGGGTGTTACAGTGAGATTGAATGAGTCTCTTTTTTATTATATAAAAAAATTAGATAGCTAGAAGATAAGATGACTTTTCATTCAATATCAATCTATCCCGTTTCAATTTTAATTTAAGTTTTTTTTAATCTAATTTCAACCTTTGTCTTCTTTTTTATTTATCTACTTTTTTTATTAGGACAGTAAGAAATTCTGTTCTTGTTTAAAAAAATACCCCCCATTCTCATCTTATTTCCGTCACAAATCCTGATTAATTATTCTTTCTGCAAAGAAGGCGGATATCCGCAAATATTTATGAATATGATAACATTTGAAAAATAAAAAAATACAAAAAATATAATATAATCCAATATAATATAATACAATACAATTCAACTAAATTTATCATATTAAAATACAATCTAAATACAAATTTAACATATAATTTAAATACACATAAAATTTTTAACATACATGTATAAATCAAGAACTAGGGTTACTTGACCTTTTATTTGCTGGTGGAGTCCCCATCTCCAGAAAATTTCTCTAATATAATAAAAATAAACATGTATTTCAATGTTGTGATATTTTAAAATAGGTTACAAAATTGTGACGTTTTAAAATTTTTGTTGAATAGAAAATGGCATACTTTGAGGACTTTGCTAAACAATACGAATGTCGTGTTCTATAATAAAGAGAGTAGTGTTTCAATAATTAAAAGGCGGATATTCCCATAAAGATGGATAAGTCGTCTTTTTTTTTAAACGTTTACGTGTTACATTATTATTAGGACATATTAATAAATCGGTTATTTTTTAATTTCTTAATAAATTAAAATAAATCAATTTTTTATAACAATAACAATAAATCCAATTGTTATCAGATCCGATGGAACCGACCAATTTACGTGACTCACTGGATCATGATTTCTTTTTTTGGTTTTTTTCACTTTCACAAACGACGTCGTTTGGCATCCCAAACTCTCACACTCCTGCCTCAACGTCACTAGACTGAACCTCGTGCTCTCTTATCCCTGTCACTGCTGTCATACCCAAACTCTCTCCTTCTCTCGACTCCGATCTTTCTCACTGTCTCCGGTGTCGCCATTAAGCTCATCGTTGTTCTCTCATATCAGGTCTCTCTCATGGCCTCGCGTGCCTTTCTTGCTCTCATCATCGCCGGCGAAAGAAGCATCAGGTCCTGATGCTTCCTCCTCACCGTCAGCAACTGTTGCCATCAGCTTCCTCCCCGCCATTAGCTTCATTCACACAACCAGAAGCTGGTCCTAATTTGGCGAGTTTCAACAAATTCTCCTGTTTTTTTCTTTTTTGTTTTGTTGTTGTCTTTGATTTTGTTGCTACAAATGTTAATGAATTAGTCTTTGTTGCTGAAAATAATCAATGACATGAATTTGTTACTGATTATGAGCCTTGAGTAATTTGTTGATGAAAATTCACTGAGCTAATCTTTTTTTTATTGCTGAAAAATCAATGAGATAAATTTGTTATTGACAACATTCACTGAATTTTGAATTTATTATTGTTTTACTCAAATAATTACTTAGCTAAATCTTTGTGTTGTTGAAAATCATCACTAAATTCAATTTGTTAGTGATTATACCTTGAATTTGTTATTTAAATTTTGGATTTTAATTAGTAGTGTATTAAGAATCATAGAATATTTTGAAGAAATCAATTAAATCTATTTATTTTTCTCAGACAAGATATTTTATATTGCTCAATGTGTTATTTATCCAGTTCCTGGTTATTAAATTATAATTTTCTAAAATGACAATCTACCTTCTAGAGTTTGTTACTGCACAAGCACGATTTAGGATAATAAACTTGCTTATTTGTTTGGTTAAAATAGGCCTCTTTTGTGTTCATCTAATTAGAATATTGTTATTGATCTTGAGTATATGACAATTATGCGTAAATTCTTCCTGAAGATGTCTAACTCTCAGCATCATATCTACCTATCCGTTGATTGTCTTTTTAGAAAATAAAATTTAGTTTTCAATTCAAATCTGTAGAGACTAAATAATTTCTACTACAATTTTTTATCTCAAGTTCTGTGTTAACATTGCTTTGTGGTATAAATGTTGGTTGAAGCCGTGAAGAATTATGTTGTATATTGTGAAACTGTTTTTATAAGTAAAGGGTGCAACTTTTGTTTTGCCCCAATGTTGGTTTACATTTTGTTGATAAGTACTCGAGACTGTAGTAGTTATTGGGGTTTTCCTTTCCTGTTAATTTTTGTTTCATAAGTGAAAGTCTTCATTTAGTTTTAAACATGCTATGTCAGGCCTATTTGTCATAAATTCAATGAACATTACAATTTTGTTCTTCTTTTATTTTGTTTTGATAAGTTGATGTATGTGATACAAAATCCATTTGATTGTTGAACTTGTTGGAATTATTGAGGCATCTGTTGTTGCTATTGCTTCGAGCTACCCTAATTTAGAATTGCTTGATCTCAGTGGGTATGTATCGTACCTACTTTAGTTCATTCACCTTGTTGACAAGTTTCAGATGAAACTCAATGCATACAAAAATATATAGTAAAACTGGATGCAACATATTATAAGTTTGTTTACTTTACATGATTTGTTTTTCATTATTTGTTC
This sequence comes from Arachis ipaensis, assembly GCF_000816755.2. Taxonomy (NCBI): domain Eukaryota; kingdom Viridiplantae; phylum Streptophyta; class Magnoliopsida; order Fabales; family Fabaceae; genus Arachis; species Arachis ipaensis. The sequence continues at coordinate 115,766,652 of NC_029792.2, forward strand.
TATGTCACTTGATAGTTGTGTGCAAGAATATATATTCTTGCATAATATAAATTAAATGATATTTTATCAAACAATGGTATGGTCCCTTATTTTTTAACCTTTTTTAGATAGTCTGTAATTTAATGAGACAATATCTATAACTTAAAATCTGGTTGATTATCAATGAAATTTACGATGAATTTTGTTATTTATTGTGATTGTCTTTTGTTTATTTCATATCATTAGGATGCAATGGATGTTGATTTAGAACCACTCAGTTCACAAGACAACATTGAAGATTGCATAATGACTGGTGTGGAAGAGAATGTGAATTGCACTTGTGATTGCGGTGGCAACAGTAGCAAGTGCATTTTTGTGACAGTCGATGATATTATAAACCAGACATTTGAAACATTGGATGCAGCTTATAACTTGTATGTAAGTTATGCGAGGTGTGTCGGGTTTGGAGTTCACAAGGGTGATACAACGCATGAAAAAGATGGAACACAGTGTAGAAGGCGATTTTTTTGCAACAAGGAAGGAAAGAGAGCCGAGAAATACATCTCTAATTCGAATAGGAAGAGGGAGCATAAACCGCTGACTCGTACTGGTTGTGAAGCCATGCTTGCGGTGTACTTTGACATGAAAACTTCAACTTGGAGAGTTAAAAAGTTAGTTGAGAAGCACAACCATGATCTTGTTCCACAATACTTGGTACACCTAATTCCAAACCACCGAGGGTTGATTGAGGCACAAAAAGCTCAGGCAAACACCGTGCATGATAATGGTCTTCCAACCTCTAAAGTAATGGGACTAATTAGGGGTGTTCGCGGTGCGGTTTGGTTCGGTTTTTGAGAGAAAAGTCATCCGATCCGATCGTCTAATTAAACTGCGGTTCAGTTTGGTTCGATTTTTTATCGAGGCCATCCGAACCAAACCAAACCAATTAAAATCGGTTTAGTTTGGTTCAGTTTGTTTGGCTTTTTCAATCAATTCAAAAAAAACACTACCATACTATTTCACAAAGTCATAACATTGAAATCGACAAACACAAATACATAATAGCTAACAAAGTCTTGGTCTAATAAAATTTAACAAGAAAAGGAATTCAAATACAATAATTAAAGAAGTTTAAAAGTTCAATAGTCAACACAACTGAAAATAAAAATAAATTTCCATTAAAAGATACTCAAATTATGGTGTCTTCTCCAACAAAACGGCTAAACTTCTTAACGCAAACCAACCTGAAATAAAAAAGCAGTTACATAATAAGAACAACAATAATAATAATAATATAACACTAGTAAAAAAATATTCTAATCTAGTTATACATTATAATAATAAAGAGAACAATTCATACCATGATACATGTGCCCGAATCAATGGATCAACTCAAAGTTTAAGAGCATATAAGTCATGCTAACTACACACAACTCAGCAAGAATATTCAGTAAATAAATATTTATCTCTCTATTCTTAATTCTTAGTTGGTACTTTGGCCAACGAAAAAGGTGAATCTTGAATCATATCAAAACCTTTTATGCAACAATAAGAGCAAGACTGCAATTAGATCCATCAATCCAGTAACCATCTAATCAACCCATTGATATATACATACTTACATACTTAATCCATCATCTAGAACCATCTGATTAAAATAAATTTTAAGAGTAAACACTCAACATGATAAAGAATAAAGACATCTCCTACGAAATTTTCTGATTTGATTAATAAAGTCATCTATTCGATTCAGAATTACCTCATCAATAATCAATAATAGCAGCAGTAAACCCTAAACTCAAAATAAAAATCAAATTAAAATGAAGAACAAATTAACAAAATAATAATAGTAGTGAACCAAGAACAACAATCAATAATCAAGAACAAATTTATAACAAGAAAGCCACAAATTTGAATCGAATGGAAACCAATAAGAAATGGTGTTGAAAAGTCCAAGTAAAAGCAGAGGCTCAACAAAATCAGACAGCAGAATAGAAATAGAAGTGAAACATATTCAAGGAAGGAAGAAGCAAAAACCAAAATAGTGCTAAGCAAGAGCGCAACAGATATAAAAACATAAAATTTATTGAACAGTGAATCAACAGTGATAGCAAGTCAGCAACAATGAATCAACAAACAACATACCAACAATAAAGTAAACAATACCAACAAATAGCAACAATGAATCAATGATTATTGAACAAAAATTAGTCAAATTACATACCTAATTCGGTGGTTCGGGCTCCATATTGACTTTAAATGACTTGAATCAGTGGCTAGGTGGGGGACTGGGAAACGCTGCTGGGTGTTGGCTAGAAACGCTGCTGGGTGGTGGCGTCACTGGCGTGGTGCTGTGCTGGCATGCTGGGTCAGTGGGTGGTGGCGTCGTGCTGTGCTACTAATGCGTGGGTGGCAAAAAATGGTGCTCTGTCTGCTGGGTGGTGCTGTGCTACTTCTAGGAGCGAGCCTGCGAGGGTGGTTCTGGCTGTGGCTAGGGCTTCATGGTGCTCTGCCCGTGAAGAGGTCCTGGGAGCAGTGGGTGAAAAGGCTTCGGTGTTGGGAGGAAGGCTTCGAGGTGGTGGGAGGAACGGTCTCTCGCCGGCGCTGGAAGGTGCTGCAAGAACGTGGGTTCGCTGCCGGCCTTGAGACTCAAGAACGTGGGTGCACCGATGCAGAGAGCGAGATTGTAGAGGAGGGCACTAGGTTTCGATTGGGGGTGGGGATGGGGGTTAGGTCGCACAGCGCTCCTTTAGGGAATTGGGGGTTCGAGGGGGTTGGCTTTTTTTAGGGTTTTTACATTACCAGTTCGTTTGGGGTTTTCATGGTCAGAACCGAAAACTGAATTGAACCGCAAAAAAAAAAATAGCAAAACATTTTTTTCGGTTTTTTTAGTTTACGATTTGTTCGGTTTTCTGCTTTTTTTGTTATTGGTCGGTTTAGTTCGGTTCGGATCGGTTTTGAACACCCCTAGGACTAATGGTAGCCCAAGATAGAAGTTATGCTAATGTTGGATTCACAAAGAAGGACTTGGATAACCACGTTCAAAGAACTCGTCGTGTAAAGCTCAATGGTAGGAATTCCAATGCGACAATAAGCTATCTACTTGGAAAAGTCGATGTTGACCCCATGGCCATGGTAAGATATAGTGCTACTGATGAAAATCAACTAGCGAATTTATTTTGGAAAGATGACATTTTTAGGGCTGATTATCAGTGCTTTGGAGATGTGCTTACATTTGCTACAACCTATTAGAACAATAAGAACAGAAGGTCGTTGGTATTCTTCTCAGGATGTAACCATCACCGCCAAGCATGCATATACGTGGTTGTTTAAAACTTTCTAGAAGTCATGCTGAACAAGTCTTCCAATGTTATGGTCACAGACGGTGACAAGGCAATAAAGACAACAATTCAAGAAATCTTCCCAAATACAACTCACCGATTATGTGGTCGGCATATTCAGAAAAATGTAACGGTAAACATAAAAACCAACGGTTTTTTCAACTTCAGAAAATGTTTGTATGCTCCATGGCATCCGAATGAATTTGAAGAGTTTTAGAAGAATATGCTAAAAAAATATGGGTTGGAAGAAAATTCTTGGGTTCCAAATGAATATTAAAAGAGGAAAAGTTGGGCAAGCGCTTACTTGAGGGATAAATTTTGTGCTGGATTTAGAACAACGTCAAGGTGTGAGGCGATAAACAAGAAGTTTATTGGAATTTGCCAAACTCTTCTAGAGTTGGTCCAAAATCTTGAACATGCTCTTAGGGACTATATACACAATGAATTAGTTTCTCAATTTAGGACGGTGTATGGGGAGCCCGTTCTAACTACTGGGTTAAAAGCATTGGAGCTTTGTACTGCAAATTTTTACACAAGGGAGATCCTTGGAAAAGTAAAAATGGAGATTCAAGAAGTGGTCGCATTTGATATAATTAATGAGGAAAACATATCAACTATTGTTGCGTTGAAAGTTAAGGAGTTTGAAAGGAGACAACATATATACAACGTATTTTATGATTGCAATATTGAGAATATGGAGTGTGAATGTAGTTGGTGGAGTAGTAAAGGCATTCCTTGCAGTCACATGTTTGTGCCATGAAAAGGGTAGGTTTACAAAAGTTGTCAGAAAGTCTTCTTTTGAAAAGATGGTCCAAAGATGCTAAGAAGTATCTGGACGAAAGTTCTGCTGGAGGCACTGTGTAAAACAGAGAAAGAGACTTTTTAATGTGCTATGGCGCATTGTCAGTGGCAACTACATGGATGGTATTCTTAGGAGCTCAAGATGGTCCTTCTTTCCATGAGGCTATGAATGAAGTTTGTCGGTTGACCAAAACATTAGAGCAAAAGTCTTGCTTGAAAGACAAACAAGAGATTCTCCCCTATCGAACTTTGTTGGTGACCCTTCAATGGTCAAGACAAAAGGTTCACCCAAGGGAAGAAAAAAGAGAGGTAAACGGAGGTGCACTAAATGCAACAGTATTGGCCATGTAAAGAAAAAATGTACTGTGAGGAATGACGGTGATAATTTGGGTGATAAGACTGGTAGTGGAACGCAAGCTAGCTTTCATACAGAAGAGGTCAGTAAGATACAATATTGTAGTTGGGGTTACTTGAATAAAAATAAACTGATAAATTATATGTTGTAGTTATACTTGATAGCAATTTTGACTGCATGTCTTCTTTTTTTATAGGAGCTTTTCCCAAAGATCCTGTGGCTTTCCAAGGGACATCAGCAGTGCCAAATATAGAAGTAGATGCATCTATGTAGCTAGAGTTTGGGCTAGGTGATTCAAGATTGAATAATAGCCATGGGGTCCCATCCCACTATATAGAAATCATCACTGGTTATTACAAGTATAAATAATAATAATAATGAATTATTTCATTGTTAAAATTTAGTGATTAGTATGTTTTTTAAATTATTTGAGATCACATTATGATTCGCTGAAGTCTTTTCTTTTTCTCTCAAATGTGTTTGTACCGTGGAGAACAGGTTGTACAACAAGGACAATATCCGAAGTTCAACGGCATGCAGTAGCATTAACTAGAATAGTGTGATGAGAGTATAGTTTGAGATGTTATTTAAATTTTTGGATTTTAATTAGTAGTGCATTGAGGTTGATAGAAAATTTCTATTATGAAAAACATGCATTTTTGGAATGCTTGTTCCATTGATGATTATTTATTTGCATCTTTGTTTCATATTATATATTTCATCAGTCGTGTGATGTGTTGACAGGTAGATTTTGATCTATGTTCTGACTGCTTTAGTAATAGAAAGTTTGTTACAATCCTATCTGTTGGTTGTCCATTTAGAATTCTTAATTTAGTTTTCAATTCAAATCTGTAGAATGAATAAATGATCCAGTCTTATGTAAATTGATAGACGTATATTGTCTAATAAGCACTCTGTAAATTATTTATTTGGCTCAGGTAAATAACTTTTGTAACTTCTTGTTTTACCAAAGGCACTACTGGAAAGGTAACCATGTGTTAAACTAAGGCTGGTTGTATGTAAATTTAGTGACACAAATAGGTAGGCAGTGGGTTTGAAGAGGAACAAGTTGAATAGTCTGTTTCAAGGAGAACCTTAATTTGGAGGGCAATCAAGTTGCCAATTTACTCTGTTGCTTTGGTTCCTCTAACTGTGAGTATTTCAATTACAAAAGTCATGTATCATTTAATTAGAAATTCAGAGAGTTTCTCTGATTTTGCTGCTGCCACAAATAGGTAGCCAGTAAAATAGCTTATTTGCATACGGGTATGTTCTCCACTTGGACCTATTTTGTGCTCTTGGATTCTTTGATTCCTGTTATTACCTAGGTTAGTTTGAGGTGATTTTCTATGCTGTTTCAAGGATTGAGTGACTGAATATTATAAAAACATATTTAAAATTGTTAATGACTTATGGCAACAATGATGTTTATGATTTTGATACTGGTGCTGACAAAGAACTAGTCAGCCTGAGAACTTATTGCATAAATTAAATTCTTGGTCAAAATGCTGGCATTGGGTCGTTTTATTGGGTCACCCCAATCTTTATGTTTTTTGGATCAATACTAAAAATGATTTAAGAGAAATAGTTATTGATTTTCGCTCTCAGGCAATTCAAGAGATGGGTCCAGCAATTTGTAAATCACATAACTAATCTAGAGAGCAGGTAGTTAGAGCAAATAAAGATCTCTATATTTTCAATTTCTGCTAATTTAGAATATTCAGAATATGATCCAATTAATCACAGATAATATTTATATCTCCTTATTTGGAAAAAGAAGTGGAGATTGAATGTTGAAGTTTTGGCATTTAGCACATGAGTGAGCAACTGTGACCTGTAAATGAGAAGTTCTAATTTAATATTTGTCGTTAATTTCTTTTTGCTGTTCAAGGGGAAACACTCATTTGTACATCTCCACTACAATTTCGCAAGGTACTTTTCTTTCGCTTGTGTTATAATCCAAATAAAATATTTGTAATAACTCATTTGGATTGTGATTCTATCTATTGACAAGATCTGAAAGGAAAAGTTGTTGTCCTGGATTTCTGGTCTTATTGTTGTATAAACTGTGTGCAAAATAATTTAAAGTCGTAAAATAATTCTTTTCAAAATAAATTGAACTCAAAACATATACTTTTCAACTCGAAACATAAGTATTTTCTTAATAAATCAAACAATATAGCTTCTCAAATCCAACCTTTTTCTAAATAACATTTCAAACAAACTCTTAAATTTTATAACAAAGTCTTAAACTTTGCCACCCTTCTCGGGTCCCATCCTAACTATTTCTCAAACTCTTTCAAATCATTTCCAATAAATCAAAACCATTTCTAATATCAAAACATTTATAAAATCAAACCAATTAAAAATCAAACTGCCTCTAAAATCAAACCATTTTCATATCTTAAATCATGTTATCAATTTATCAATTCATTTCTTATTAAATCTCAATGCCATCATCAAATTTCACCAATTTTACTTGATCACCAACAATATTCTAGCCCCAAATTCATCAAAATAATTTGGTTCTTGGCTGCATTTAAACCGACCAAACCCTAAACTAATCACAAATATCAATATTTCACAAAATTTTAATATAAATTCAGTCAAATTCAATCAATAATCAATCACAACATCAATCCACTTATCCAATACCAATTTAACCAATGATAAATTACCAAAACTCTACCTCCGTATGAAATCAAAATCAACAAAAACTTTGGAGAAGCTTTTTTATCGAGCTGCTGAAGAAGAAAATGACAGAAATCGTTTGTCCCTCTTAGAACTCCAATTAGCCGAACTCAAGGGGAAGGGGAGCTATGCCACCGTCAACTTCCACCAAAAAAAAGTGACACCAACACGTAGAGGAGGAAGATACGAACACTTTTATCGCATTAGATTTTTTATTGGAGTTATGGATCTCAAGAAATCGAACTCGTAACGTTCGGGAGTTCATGGTTTCTTCCTTTCTCTCTCTCGGTTATATTTTCTTTTCCTCATCCAAATGAACTTTGCATGGCTTTTTTTATTATTAATGTGAAGAATTATTGGTTAAATGACATGTAGGGGTTGGGTGTCGCAATATAAAGCTGTTGAGTCAGCAATTCAAGTTATAAATATCTTAAACGGATAATTATGAAAGCTGGATATATTAAAACACAAGTAATATTATATATAGGGATAAATATATATGAGTTACTAATATAAATGACATTAATAACATAATGATAAAAGATATACGATAAAGCATTACCAAAGCTAAACTCACCGAAGAGTACCAATATTTACTCATATCGGTGAATTTTAAACTCGATAATAATAATATTAACTAAACTTTATTTTAATCAAAGCAAATAAG
>NC_029792.2:115774948-115794977 GCF_000816755.2 Arachis ipaensis
GTATGAGTTTAATTTTTTTTACTTAATTTTAATATTTATCTAAAATTTGAAAGAATTTAACGTGTATATTTTTATATTTAATTAGATATTAAGTTTATTGTACAAATAGAAATAATTAATTTTTATGCTTGCTATTTAAAAATAATATTTTTTTATATTATAAAAATATAATTAGATATTAGCATGAAAAAAATTTATATTGATAGTTATAAAATTAACTCAAATTTATTTTTTTTAAATAATTGAATCTTGATTCTAACTTTTAATCACAACATTAATATTTTCTCTAAATTATATGTAAAAAATATTTGAAGAGAAAGAAGAAAAAATATAGACTAGAAAGATAAACAGTAAAAATGTAAAACTAAATAAAAAAAATATGCATATAATATTTTTATTTAAATTATATTATGTTGTTAATTTTATTTTTTGTAGAACAAAAAGGTAAAAAAAAATAGAGAATAAGAGAAAAGAGAGAGAAAGATAAAGAAGAAGAATGAGAGAGAGAGTTTGTTAATTTTAGAAGTTAAGAAAAAATTTATTTTAATTATAGTGAAAAATATCTAGTGACACATTTTGATTTGTCAAATTACTAATATGAAATATAAATTATAAATTATAAATTATATATAGAGTGGGAAGGATAGAGAGAAATATAAAAAAAGAGAGAGATAGATAAGAGAATGAAAAAAAAAAGTTTACTAATTTTGGAGAAAAATATTTTCTCTAAATTTTAATAAGAGAGTGTCATGTGACATATTTTAGTTATTAAATTAGTTAATAATATATAAATAATATAGCTATATTTTAATTTTAATTTGAATGCAATTAGAGAATGCCATGTATATTTTAACCGTCAAATTCGTAATTAATCATTGATAATAATATATACGGATAAGTACTGTTTTGGTACCTAATGTTTAGGATCAAAATCAAAATCGTTCCTAACCTAGTTTTCGATTTAAAATCGTTTCCAATGTTTTATTTGGCATTAAAATCATCCTTTCTAATAAATATTTTTCTAAATGACGAACATACCCTTTTTCCTTTTTCGGTTTCGCGCGAAACTCTTCATATCTTCATTTGTATCTAAACCCTCAACATTAACCACAATATTTTAGAAAACAATGTGAGTGCTTCATACCCTAACCCAGAATCAGAAACGACGGAGGCTGTTTTTGGAGAGAAGAGAGCGAGTGAGTTCGATTTGCTAGAAGGAAGGGTCTTGAATAGTCAGTGAGGCAGTATTTGCAGGGCTAGCATAGGTATGATTTCTCTTCTTATATTGACTATGGTATCTCTCTTTCTTGTAGTTAGTTTTGGATTTGATGGTTTAGGTTTTCGTTTTTTTTTATGATTGAATGGAGACCAAATGTGTTTGTAGTAAGACTAGGGATTAATATCTCCATGAAATAGAAATGTATGTGTATGTTTTTTTCCTTTTGTAATTTGGTAATGTGTTCTGATAGTTATTTACGAATAGGGTGGTGGAGAAGAGGATGGGATATTTTAAGCTGAAAGTCTACCATGGACGATGGTTTAGTTATCATAAAGGGCTATTACAATATGTGGGAGGACAAACAACAGCTATAGAAGATATTGATTATGATCGGTGGTCCCTATTTGAAGCTTATGCAGAGTTAAAGAAGTTTGGTTATGTTGAGGAGAATATCTCAGCATTGTGGTTCAAAGATCCTATATATGAAGACATGGAAAAAAATTTGAAGTTGTTTAAAAGTGATGCAAATTCGATTGCCATATGTAAAATAGATGAATTAAAAGAACATGTAGAGTTGTTTGTTGTGCACAAGATTGAAGAAAACAATGTATTTCTTGATGCTGGCTACATTAATGTTAGGGAGGATCAAGGGATTATTGATAAAGGTGAGGGACAAGAGCAGGTGGTGTATGCTGGAGAATAGGCTGAGTATGGTTAAGAAGGTGACAATGTGGCTGATATAGTCGATAGACCTAATGAGGCAGGGCAAAACCAACCTGAACCAAGTGCTGATGTTACTGGGGCAGAGTCTAGGGACAGTGATGAGGATGATCATCATGAAGCTGAGTTTGCTAATGTTGGTGGATCTAATAGTAATAGTCTTGATTCTCATAGTATAAACCATCTGAAGAGAAAGATGATAGTACAGATGATTTGTACTTCACCGATAGTGAAGATGAGCTTGATCCTGATATTAGTGGGTTTGAGGATGTGAATGTCATGATTGATAAATATAGGAATGTAAAAAAGAAAGGTGTGGCAACTGAAAATTTTAAAAATGATGAAGGAGCAGACATTGATGAATTAGAATTGGACCATGAGGTTGGAGTTGGGGCCAATGAGGATGGTGAAAATGATGGGTTAGATTCAGATAACGAGGGATTGAGGTATCCAGTTCATAGGGCACAAAAATACATGAAGCAATACAAGTGGGAAATCAAGATACTATATGCATCTCAGAAAGAATTCAAGGACACTGTCACTGCATACGCTGTGCAGACTACAAGAGCAATTACATTCAAAAAGTGTGATCTTAAGAGGGTAAGGGTAGTTTGTTCTGGTGAGTGTCTTTTTTGGCTGTATACTGTGAAAATGGAAGAAGAGGATACTTGGTAGTTTGAAGCATGAATTTGAATCACACATGTACACAAGCACACAGGGTGGGGATTTTACATTCCAAATGGCTTGGCAAGGCATTTAAGAAGAAGGTTGAATCAAATACCAAGGTAAAAATAAAGGAGTTGGTTTCCAAGGCTAAAAAAAGTGGAACTTGACTGTAACTAAATCAATGGCAACTAGGACAAAGCAGATTGCATTGGATGAAATTCAGGGAACATTCAGAGAGCAATATAAGAGGATATATGACTATGAACATGAGCTGTTGAGGGCAAATCTAGGCTCCTCTGTCCATATACAAGTGCAAAAGTCCCCTGATTTTGCTAATGAAGTGTAAACATCATCCAGGACACATTATTGCATCTTCCAAAGGATATATGTGTGCTTGGAAGCATGCAAGTAGAGCTTTCAACATTGCAGGTCATTCATTAGTCTGGATGGATGTTTTTTTAAGACATCTTAAGGTGGACAATTGCTTACTACAATAGGGTGGGATCCGAGTGACCAAATGCTATCCATTGCATATGCGATTGTAGAGGCTGAGACTAAGGACTCATGAACTTGGTTCTTGAATTATCTTGCATTTGACTTTGGGATTGAGAAGATGGGAAGATCTACATTCATGTCTGACCAACAGAAAGTAAGTCCAGTTCACTAATGGCATCTACACATTTAGATTGTTCATTACAAAACATTATGATTTTAAATATAAAGTGTGACTAGCTATATGAAAAAAAAATATCACCTGTGTAGGGTTTGTTGCCAGCATTTCAGGATGTGATACCAGGTGTGGACAATTGATTCTGTGTGAGACACTTATACAACAACTTTAGAAAAAGGTTTCCAGGTTTACATTTAAAGGAAAAAATGTGGAAGTGTGCTAAGGTGACTCACTAGAAAGAATGGGAGAAGTACATAGCAGACCTCAAAGCTGTGAATCAGGAAGCTTTTCAGTACTTAATTGCTATTGCACCTAGATATTGGTCTAGATCTAGGTTCACATTTCATTCTAAAGTAGATACAATAGTTAACAACATGTTTGAGAACTTTAATTCTGCTATAGTAGATGTTAGAGAGAAGCCTATAGTTACAATGTTGGAGGAGATCAGAGTTAAATTAATGACTAGGTGGGCACAAAATAGGAAACTAGTTCAGAACTATTCAGGGGCAATCTTACCTAGATTAGAATGAGGTTAGAAAGAAGGTCTAGGTCAGCTGGGGACTGGCGACCATATTGGTCTGCAGCTCAAAAATATGAGGTTGTTAATGGTTTAGAAAAGTTTGTTGTGGACATAGGTACTCATGGGTGTTCATATAGAAGATGGCAGATGAGTGGCATACCTTGTGTGCATGCTGTTAGTTGCATCAAATTCAATGGACTTGACTTAGTAGCTTTTGTGGCCGACTGCTATAAAAAATAAGCATACTTGAAGTGCTACGAGTCAGTCATCCACCCATCGAATGGACCTGATCTCTGGGAGAGTACAGATTATGGTGATGTTATGCCACCACCGTATAGAAGGCCTAGTCACCAATCACTAAAAAATAGATGAACAACTACTAGGGAGGAAGAACAGAGCAGCTGCACTCACTTGTCAAGGAGGGGGTAGATCTAAAGATGCTCAATATGTGGTTCAGTTGGACACAAGAAAGGGAGATGTCCTAAACCTATTAAAGAGGTATGCTGATTTTTTTTATTTTCTTTACAGCTTGTCTGATGTTTACCTTAAGCCTAATAGTTATCCACTTAATTTGCATATGTTTATTAGGTCCAACAATCAAAGAAGCCTAACAAAGGGAAGAAGAAGAATTCAAGCACCAACTCACATCCTCCAGCTGCCAAGGGAGGAAGAAAGACTACATCCTCATATTCCATTGCTAAAATAGGTGTCAAGAGAAAAACTACTTCAGTAACACAACCATTATCTTCAACCCAATCTAACTCTGCAACACAGCCCAAAAGGCCTAGAGGCAGGCCCAAGGGAACCACTAAGCCTAACTGTTCAGCCCAAGAAGCACCCCAACCCAAGAAGCACCCCAGCCCAAAAAGTTCAGCATCTTCTTCATTCTCAACACAGCCAAACACCAAATCCCTTTTAGCATCTCAATCAATCCTTTCTACATCTTCAACACAGCCACCAGTCCAACATAAACATACAGTGAGACAGACTTCACGCCAACCAGTTGGACAATTTTCTATCAAGAATTCCGGAGCGCCTCATGTTTCTCCATAGAAATTGAGGTTGATGGCAAAGTTGCCTCCAAAAAAATGGGGATTACTTTAGGAAATTTGGACAATTAGGACATATTTTGGTATTTAGATAAAATGCATGTGGTCTTATTTTGAGTTAAGTTAGTATTAAATTTTAGTAATGTCATGTAGGTGCTGTTAGCTTGATTTTATTCTGGACTATTTGCATGTTGGTTATATTTTGGTTATGAGTAACTCAATGTTGTTCTGCATTATTGGCTTGGACCATTTACCCTATTGGGATTTAGTTGGTTGTAAAAAACTATGTTTATTATATATGTTATTCTAATGTTTACTATGTTAATGTTACTTAATTTGTTGTTTATAATTTGTTATGGAATTGTTCATTTATCAGTAGCAGACTTATAATAGGAAAATTACGCAAAACACAATAATGGAATCCATCTAATTGCCAAACTGAAATTCTAATCTCATTTCAGAAATCAACCATTATTACATAATTATCATTCATACATATTTGAAACAGATTCAGCTTAATTGAACTAGGGTACCTATCTAAATAATAAATCCTAACCCAATTTACTCATCTAATTCCAAGCACACACTGAAAATAACAAAATCCACATGGAATTCTAAACAAAAACAACATACTCTAACACACTGTTCAGACAAGATTCAATGGAATTACACACGGTTGTCTTGCTTTAGAAAAATTCCACAACAGCAAATAAATGAACCCAACCCACCTAATAAACCCTAACAGCAACGACCTTTAGCTTCCATTTTGCAACTTTCATTCTTGATTTTAGTGAGGAAACCTTTCTCCTTATTCTTGCAATTTTTGAGTGTTCTACTTCTGCCTCTGGGTCTGCTCAACGAAAGAAATTGCACCCTTCTTGAAGCTACACATATCCACCATTATCACTCTTCAATCCATCACACAAACGACTCAATTGAAACGAAAACAAAAAATATCAAAATAGACACAGCCACAGAATCTGCGACTAAGGTTCTCCTTTGTCCCTGAAGTTTGGAAACCCAGCCTCTCACCATGGGAGAAAAGTAGCGGTCTGCTATGAGGGGAAGATCGGCTTCGAGAAGAGGTTGAGCTTTGGGAAGCCATGGAATTCTCTCTCCAAGAGATTCACGATGGTGGAGTCTGCGATAGTGGATTTCACATAACTTTACCCCTTTTTTTTCAATTACTTATTTATAATATTTTTTATCATCATAACTACCGGTAACAAATGAAAGGGCATTTCTATTCGAAAAAATTAGAAAGAACGATTTTAATACCAAATAAAATATTAGGGATGATTTTAAATCGAAAACTAAGTTAGGGACGATTTTGATTTTGACCATAAACGTTAGAGACCAAAATAATACTTATCCGTAACATATAAGAGTGATAGAGTGAGTGAAGGAATGAGAGAGATAGAGAAAAGGAGAGAGAAGAAAGGAGAACTCTTTAATTTTGGAGGGAAAGATTTGATTTCAATTGTAATCAGAAAATAACGTGTGGCACATTTTGGTTGTAAAATTAGTAATATATAATAGAATAATAGATAATAGATATAATAGACTAGTCATTTTTTCTCTTTATATATGTATATATATTAAAAGTGAGAAATGTCGGGGTCATCAAGAATTTATTATTTTTAGTCATCACTTAGTCATCAACTCAATTCTTTTAGTCTAATTTCTTTAGTCTGGTAATCCAATAACATATTATATCCTATACTTTTAAATATTGATGGCTAATTGATTGTCAAAAATAATAAATTCTTATGGCCCTCTAATATTCCTCGTTAAAAGTATTAACCTGCTATCAAATTCAATAATTACTTGAGAACACAAATTTTTTTCAACCGGGTCTGATACCATATGGTACTGATTTGAGGCCGAGATTTGCATGCGGAGATAGAATCGGTGTAAATCCCGGATAATTAATAAATAATTAGCCAATAAATTAATTATTATTTAAAATAATTAGAAAATTAAATTGTATAGTTTAATGAGGTAGAAATAATTAAAATATGAAATTTGACACTAATTTAAAAAATTTAGGCCCAAAACCGAACCAACAGACTAAATCGGTCGAACCAGACCCAAAGCCCATTATATAAAACCAAACTCAGCCTTTTCCTCCCATTTAACACACACACACACACAGTAGGGGAAGGGGGAAAACGTGGAACCCTAAACCCTTTTCACCCTCAACCTTCAATCTCTTGTAACTTTCAATCCGAAGCTCCGATTGACAAGCCGTCAGTAGCCACGCGTTCGTCTCAGAATTCTCAAGAAAACCCACTGAATGATTTAGTAAGGAATTTGAGATTTTGTGTTCAGTTCTCCCCCTCTTCAATTCGTAATTTTTGGGTTTTGGATGTTGAGGGTTTTGATGTTTTGATGGTTTAGGTGAACTTTAGCGGTGTGTAATCACCAGATTTTGTCTATTTGACTCATGGATAATGGTAAGAAAATCCTAACCCTTGTGAATTGGTAACTTAGTGAGCTCAATGTTGATTATTATGATATTGTATAAATTAGATTGTGTATCTTGTTAAATTGGAGTTCAATTGGTGGATTGAAACGAAATTCTAGTAGTTGAACTTGTGGAATTGGCATTTAGAAGCTTGAAGCTTGTGAAAGAAGAGGTTTTTGAAGTATTCCAAGCTTGTTAAGGTTTAGTGATTGATGGATATGTTGATTTTAATTATGAAAATGTGTAGTAATGGATGATTGTAGTGATTGATGAGGAATGATGAATGTTTATGAAATGTATTATCAGTTATTGATGAATTATGTTGTTGACGACTATTGAAGGTTGGGTGAAAATTTATAAAATTGAGTATTGGAATGTTGTGAAAGGAATGAAATGGTTAGATAATTGCTTTGAGTGTATTTGAAGTTATTTTAAGGTGTGAACTTCTGTTTTGAAATTGAGAATTTGGAAAATAGAGGTTTTGAACTCTTTTGGTAAAAATGAATTTTTAACAAACTTCGACGGACCATAACTTGAGCCTCAAATTCTGGATTTGAATGAAATTTATTTCAAATTAAATATAATTTCAAGATCTTTAAAATTGTTTAAAGTTTGTGAAACTTGAAGTTTTGTAGAGGAAGTTATGAACCTCGGACGTTAGGTGTAGAAAACTGGTTTTTATGAGCAGCTTTTTGAGAAAAAGGAGGATTCGCGTACGCGAACATGCACACGTGATGCGAGATTCATTCACTGTCTTGAATTTCGTGCACGCGAACATGATCTCACGTACGCGGACCTGAAAATTGGGACGCTCGCATATGCAAGCAGTACACGCGATGCGAGCCCCCTGTTTTAGCCAAAAATGAGAATTTTGAATGTTTAACCAATTCTCTAGCTTTCCAAACCTCTTTTACACTTGTTTAAGGTCTGTTAGTGAGCTTTTAAGCCTTAGAATGAGGATGAATGTGTTAAATAAATTGAAGAGGATACTTAGAAGGGTTTTGCAAAGTATTAACTGAATTAGTGAGGCGTGCATAACGATGAATGAGAGGAGATTGATGAGGATGACGAAAGTAATAAATGATTTGTAATTGGATGAGATATATGTAACCCCCAGGTAAGAGGCAGTGACATTGTCCACTTGCTCTGAGAAAGAGATGAGGAAGAAGAATGATGAGAATTGAGTTTGATTATGAAATTAAATGAATATGATAAACGAGGCATGAATGAGGATGATTGATGACGAGTATGTTTGTGTTTTCTCTCTTGTTGAAAGGGTGATAGGGCACCTATTCCCTCTAATGGTGACAGGGAACATATTTTCTCTAATGGTGACATGGCATATATTCCCTCTAATGGATAGTCAATGTGCTAAGATATTTGTGTACAAAAGAGAGACAATGTCCGGGTTAGCTACCGAACATGTCAAGTTGGTTGGATAACCGACAAATGAGCTCGTTAGCCATAGGACAGGCATACATCATATGCATTTATTTGTTTTGTTTGGATGTGCCTTACTTGGATTTGCCTATTTGATTATCTCCGCTCAATTGCTGTACGCTCTATCTGCTGTAACTGCATTCTATCTGTGATTTCTTTGTCTGTATTATTTGTCTATGCAATTGAGATACCCCTTGTCCGGAAGAGGAGTGACGAGGGTTACGTTGTTTCACCAGAGTTTGGAGGAGAGTAAGAATTAAGGGGTTAAGTTATAATTAGACTAGAACCTAAATACCATAGATAGCTCACCTAGTTTTTGGTTTAAAGTATAACTCTAAGTTTTAAATCTGAGTGTCGGAGTTCTAGGATTGCCTCTGGCTTTTATGACCTTTTATATTAACTATGTGGGCACCTTTACCATACTAAGAACCTCCGGTTCTCATTTCATACATATGTTGCTGTTTTCAGATGTTGAACGCGAAGCACCGCACTGAGCATTCTAGAGACTCTTTGAAGTGAAGAACTATCTTGGGACTTGGTGGTTGTATTTGGTTTATTTTTATATATGTAATAGATTCTCCACCTTGCATTTTGTATTTGGTCCCTCCTAGAGGTTAATTTAGAGACATATTTTTTGACGGATTTTCCGTCGGTAATTAAAGACAGATTTCCGACGGATTTTTCGTCAGTAATTAGAGACAGATTCTCCGACGGATTTTCCGTCGGTAATTAGAGACAGATTTTTCGACAGATTTTCTGTCTGTAATTGGAGCCTTGGAAAACCATTCCAAACTCTGAATACAGACAGAAAATCAGTCTGAATTGCTGCTCTTAAATGTTCCTGTACTTTAAACATCTGGAGTAACAAAGGCATAAAATTTGTGGTAGAAAGAAGCATAATATAAGCAATATAAATTGATTTTGAGGATCAGTAAATTTAAAAAATCAAATACAATACTAAGGCTAGAACTTTCCAAGATTTAAATTGAAATTTCAAATAATATGATACTTTTGTTAAAACAAGATACAACACCCAAAAAAATATTGCTTTGACAAGTGGAAATGAAAATTGTAACAACTAAGAAAATTTTGCATTTTTGGGAATGAAAAATGAAAAATTATTAAAGAGGAAGCAATTAGTCAACAACCATTTGAACATCAACCTCATTCAATCATCCTGCTTGAATTAAAATTTCAACTTCTTTGGAAATAGAAAACAAGAAACTGAAGAAGCATCAAGAACATCAAGTGATCCTCACCATGAAGCAAAGCTATCAAAGCAATATTTTCTTGGCTCTTCTCCCCCTTGACTCTTCCCCTCTCCATTTTTACTCCTCCTCCTCCTTCACTAACTTCAATCATTATCCCTGAAGCTCCTACAATTTTCACATCATCTGGTTCAACTAACAACAAACTAGTTCTTTTTCAAGAATTAGTATTAAATAGTCTCTCACTACCCCATATATGTTGAACTTAAAAAGCATTGTAATGCTTGATATAAAGAATAAACATCACTACAAGCAACAGAAAATTTTTTAGATATATGCCAAACCAGAGAAGTAACACCATTTTTTATGTATAGTTTCAAAGGTTTTATGCTATTATAAGATAAAATTAGACAATTAGTAATACGCTCACAGTTAATGATCAATGACTTTCTTATGAGAAATCTGATCTAAGGTTAATTAGTATGCTAAAAGGATGAAGGAAACTCACTTGATCCATGTGTAGTTCGTATGCATATATGTATTTGATCAATTTCAACCTCCTTCACTTTCTATTACCAGAATAAACACCATGCTAGGTTCTATGCTGGCACTATATATTATCAATGAAATATATATATATATATTAAAGGGATTAGTAAAAGTTTACCATAAGCGTAAATGCCTCTGAGGATATTCAGGTTCAGAAGTGGATGGAATGTTAAACAAATAAACTAGTTTTAAACTAACAAATTCCCAAATCACACTTTAGATCTACTCCTCTGTTTCTATTCCCAAAAAAAGCAAAAGGAGTACCTCTATCAACCCCAACAAATGTCTTAATTGCACAAAATGAAAACGAAAATGGAAATAAGGACAAGTTAATTCAACTAGTTAGCAATCAAGGTCCAAGAGATGCAATTGTTACCAGCCAAATTACTATTTTGAAATGTTTGCAAGGTTGTCAAACTACAAAGTTCAAAAGAAACTAATGACAGGGCTAAGGGCTAAGCCAATGTAAACTCAACTTCGATTAATGATGAAAACTCAAACGTTAACTCATAGCTAATGACACATATATTAATCAGGATTAGCACTTAAACCAGCTAATAGCATCAAATCAATCCTCATATGGCAAAGTATTGATTCATCCACAATGTCCTAAGCCAATTTTTATTTGAATTCCGGCATATCTCAAAGCATACCCAAAAATAAAATTGAAAAAAAATTCAAAAAACCATGAAAATAATTTCATATAGTCATTACGGGAGGGAAATGGATTGGAGAATAGTCATTAGCATGAAAACTTTCATTAATATTATTTAACCTGTCCCCACTCTCAACAAAAGACTATAAGTAATTTCAACTGACACCATATACCAGAACCAAGAGGAAACAATTTTGCTCTAAGAATATTATTACATATTTAAAGGAACCAATAGGATCAGTGAAGTGACTAAAGCAAAACAAGAAAAGCCAAAGTGTGGGTTTAGTTCATGTGATGCAACTCCTCTTGGTGTCATAATGCATAGGAACAGAAACTTTTCAAGTACAATACAAGGACACCATAGCTGTTCATAATTTTACCAATAACACCATATGTTCACTTTTTCATCAGCAGTTTTCCCTTTACACTTACTATTGCACTATAATTTCATTTTAACTGGTATTGAAAGAGAGGAAATTTCATTTTAACTGCAAATTCCTGCATATAATTTTATGCATCATGGAGGAACAAGGAGGTCATTAAACTAATAGTAACTTACACCAGTGGAAAACCAATCACTCTTGGGAGTAGGAGTGATTAAAGATCGTATGGCATCAATGATTGAGACAGCAGTTGATGCAGCCGACGATCTTCCCCATTTCTGAATAAGCACACCACCTCTCTGCCAACCAAACATATCCCTATCAGCTTTAGCTTGAAGAAACTACATATTGTGTTCTACATAGTTAACTACAAATGCTAGTTACAAATTTTACCTTTTGAACCTTTTCAGTGAACTCTTCTTCCAACCATTTATGATCCCTAATCACATCTATGACGAGCAGACCATCGATTTTGGCATTTAAGAAGTCGGGGACCTGTTAACAGTTTAACATCTCATCATAAAGGAGAATTAAAGATACTCAGTTCATGCACTCCAATATATCACCTAATAGGAAGGATTCCATGTGCCGCCATCTTTTTTTTTTCCCTCATTCTTCTCTACTTATTAATGTTCTTCTATAATAATATTAGTAATAAAAAGATGGATTAATGTATATTAGTCCGTATATATTAGTGTAATTGTAAGAAATCGGAATGTTTTTGTCAAAAACAATACCTTCCAACATTAACAGCTAGATCACCTCTAATAGTTTCAGGTGCAGATTTCTGCGGATCAGTGGCTCCAATTAATTTTCGGCCATAAGTTATGACTCCTTCTTCTTTTCAAACCTGTTTTATGAATTCAAGGAAAAATCAGACTAGTCTAGAAACAATAATATATTGTTTTGTGTTTTGTGTTTGATTCCGAAAGTAAGAAAAAGGAAGAGTCAGTTATAAATTGTAAGGTGTAAGCTGTAACCATTGCAATAACAGGACTAGAGTTTAAGAAGTCACAGAGCTTATTGAAAAAAGATCTTTCACTGAGATCATGGTAATGCTTCTTGGCAAATTCCTTTGAAAGAACCAACACTTTGATCCCAAATTATCTAAGCAGCAATAAGCAAAGTTTCACCGTGCATGACCAAGAACTCTCTTAATACTGCTATACACTTACAAATGATTTTTCTAATATCCAATAATAGCAAAATAAAATTAAAAAACTATCCACCACATTCATTTTTCACACAAATAGATCAGATATTGAAAATGACAATAACAATAAACTGATGAAGTAAATAATTACCCAGACTAGAATTAATTGAATTAAATTGATAGCAGAAAGAGAAATTAATGATTCCAATTAGCGAAAAAATTGAAAGATAGAGACCGAAAAAGAGATGAAGTGACCTATTCTGTGTATGTGTGATTCTCTGTAGAGAGTGAGAAGATTCTTTCCGCATGGCAGATTGGAGCCACAAAAGCTTAAAAATTCACAAAAGAACAAACATAAAAAATTTCAAATGAGAAGAATTTAAAAATTGAAAGCGATGCGAAACCATACCAATTTGAATTAGGACGAGTACAGTGATTCTTGAACCGGTGGATGATGATGACCAACGAATGGCTGTTGCTGAGGTCAGTGATGAGATCTTGCGACACGAGCGGCGACGGCAGCGGTGAAAGACACTACTAGAAAACTAGTTATTACAGACGGATATTTCCGACGGATTTTATCCCACGAAAATACAGAGGGAATTTCAGAGGAATTTTTTGTCGGAAAAATTAAAAAAATGGATTAGCATAAATTACAGACGGAAAACAAAATCCGTCGATAATTTTGTCGGTAAAATTAATTTTTTTTCCGTGGGAAATAGTTACAGACGGAAAATCCGTCTGTAATTAAATAGACAAAACGCAACATTTTATTAAATTATTACAGACAGAAAATCTGTCTGTAATTTAAACTTTTCCGTCTGAAATATTAGAATAAGGAGTTAGGTTCTCGAAACTCCCAATGCTTCATTTCACTTTTTCACGTTTTCCTTGAATTACTCCCTGCCATCTCTCTCCCTTGAAGATGTGACGTTTTCCGCTGTCGCCGCCGCCGCGGCTCGCGTTGCACGAGCTCCCTCCGTCGCCCTCATCACGTTTGCTCCCTTCAATGCCATCGTCGTACGAGCTCTCTCTGCCGTGCTCTTGTCTTATGAGCTCCTTCCGCGCCACTCTCGTCGCCGGAGGTTTGTCATCATCTCTTCTCGTCGCCGTTAGTTCAGGTAAGCCTCCGCCTCCTTCTCGTCCATATCCCTAACCCCTTCCATTGTGAATCTATTCTGATTTCATTATCCCTAACCCTAGTCCTGTCCCTTCCCTGTTGTTGCTGCTAATTTCACAGAAAGTTCGTTAATCCCACTTTCTTTGTCTCACTCACACTTTCCTTCACATTCTTAGTCGCTTCTTTTCCCTAACGAATTGCTGACCTTTCACTTACTCGCAAGCAATACGGTGTTGTATCATAGCTAACAGCGAAATTCAGTCAACAAAACCCTAATTGGTTGTTTCTTCTATTTTGTTTGAGGTTTTAAGGAAGAAGAAAGAGCGGAAAAGAATGGGTGAGGAGAATAAGGTAGTTGGAGAAGGTGAGAAGAAGAAAGAGGAAAGTGTTGGTGCCACTGCTATTGTTGGTGATGGAGAGGAAGAAAAGAATAAGAAGAAGAAGAGTAAGAAGCAGGGGTTAATTTCTCGAATTTGGAACGGGATATTCAGAAGATGTAGCGATGATTTCGAAAAGAAGCTGCAGTATATTTCCAAAGAGGAAGCTGCGGTTATGGCCAGGGTCAATGGGAGAAACTAGTCGTGGCGGAGAACTTCGCGCCAGATCATCATAATTTCTGTTATATTTGAGGTACATTTTCCATTGCTGGATGAATGGGTTTATCTTTGTGTATTTTTGTTTGTCATGAATCATTTCTCACATGAATAGATTTGTGTATTTTAACATGCCATTCTATGCTAGAATTTCTTTGAACTTGAAGTGCGAAAAACTACAAACTATGACTCATGATAGCTATTTGATGTGTGAGCATATTTCCTATCTTTTCCTAATGAATTTGCATCTAACTTGTTGAGTTTAATTAAGAATTAATTATATTTTAGCCACTATGGATGCTATTTTGAGTTTTGTGCAATTTTATTCATTTTAGGTAGCATTCGGATGGATTTGATGAAGTTTCTGCAGAGAAAGAGAAGAAACCAAGGAGATGACCAGCGAATACCGACGCGGACGCATGGCTCACGCGACCGCGCGGAATAGAGGAAATCGTAATGACGCGATCGTGTGCTTGATGCGAACGCATGGACTGGAATCTGAACAAATGACGCGAACGCGTGACCGACGCGTCCGCGTGACTCGCGAAAAAGGACCATCGACGCGTGCGCGTGACCGACGCGTTCGCGTGACATGCGCCACGTGCAGAAAATGCAGAAAGACGCTGGGG
Source organism: Arachis ipaensis (assembly GCF_000816755.2). NCBI lineage: Eukaryota > Viridiplantae > Streptophyta > Magnoliopsida > Fabales > Fabaceae > Arachis > Arachis ipaensis. The sequence continues at coordinate 115,789,990 of NC_029792.2, forward strand.
GAGATTTCTGGGCTATTTTGACCTAGTTCTTAGCCCAGAAATCACAGATTAGAAGCTGCAGAAGGGACAAATCAAGTGGTCCCCAACCCATCAGCTAAAGACTTGTTAATTAATTCGAATTGAAATTTAAATCTTATTAGAGGAAAAGATATTATTTTAATTTTAATTTTAGAAATTTGATTTTTAAATTATTAGGATTAGTTATAAAAGGGATCCCGGGTGGTTCCAAAAAAAACATTCCACAACATTATTCCATACAAATTTACATTCCATATTCCATGAGCAACTAATCCCCCATTGTTAAGGTTAGGAGCTCTGTCTATTGTATGGATTGATAATATTATTTTTCTATTTTAACTCATGTTTTGATTTATATTTCAATAATTGTTTTTGTTCTTTATTTTATGAATTTGGGTGGAACGGAAGTATGACCCATGTTCTATTTGAGTTCTTGTATAACTTGGAAAAGCTCTTTACTTGAACAATAGCTTGAAAACATATTATCTTGAATTTCTAATTGTTTGTATTTAACGGGATACGTGACATATAATCCCTTAATTTTTGGATAATTAGGATTCTTGTGGCATATAAACTAGAATTTGATCATCACCCTCTAATTGGAATTAATTGACCAAGAAATTGGCAGTTGATGAATTTTAGAGGAGACTAGGAAGGTCTAAGGAATTAGGGTCTAGTCACAAATAGTTTGCCATGAATTAAATCTTACATGATTAAAATTAGTTAATAAGAAAAGTCAATCCAGAAAATAGATAACTCTGAAGCCTTAACTGCTTTTTCAATATTTTATTCCTCACCTATTCACCTGCCTGTCTTCAAACTCTTCTTTATTATTTAATGCTTTTGAACTCTCAATTACTATTTTCTGTTTGTCTAACTAAGCCTATCAAATACTATTGTTGCTTAATCCATCAATCCTCGTGGGATCGACCCTTACTCACGTAAGGTATTACTTGGTACGACTCGGTGCACTTGCCGGTAAGTTAGTGGGTTACAAATACCGCACCAGGTTTTTGGCTCCGTTGCCGGAGATTAATTGTGATTAACAACTATTAGTTGTTTGATTGTTTAGATTAGACGTTTTAATTTTAATTTTATTTAAATATTGTTTTATTAATATTTCAAAAAAAAATATTTTTTTTTTATTTTTTTTACTTTTTATATTCTATTAGTTTTATTTTATTTTTATCTAAAATAAATAAATAAATAAATAAAATTTAAAATTATAATAATAATAAAATAAAATAACACTAAATTTTTTTTTTAAATTTAAGTTTGGTGTTTAATTTTTAATTTTATTTGAATTTTTCTGTTTATTTTTTCTTTTAAATTTTCGAATTTTTTTAGTATTTTTATTTTATTATTTTACACAGGTTACCTCACAGGGACTTCTTTGCACTCTGACGTAGAGAGTCCCATTTTTTCCTTGTTTTCTGTTTGTGTATGCGCAGGAACAGAGATAAAGAACATCTCTTAGACTTTGATCCTGAACCTGAAAGAACTTTCAGGCGACGTCTACAACAAGCAAGACTTTGCAAGACTGCAGAATCCACTATGGCAAATAATAACGCTAATGCCAATGTGGTAAATCTGAATGGGGATCATCAACAGAGGAGAGTGCTTGGCTCTTATTCTGCTCCTACTACAGATCTTTATGGAAAGAGCATTGTGGTGCCTCCTATAACTGCAAACAACTTTGAGTTGAAGCCACAATTGGTCACCTTGGTACAACAAAATTGCCAATATCATGGTCTTCCTCACGAAGACCCGAATCAATTTATATCTGATTTTCTATAGATATGTGATACTGTGAAGACAAATGGAGTTAACCCAGAGGTGTACAAACTCATGCTTTTCCCGTTTGCTCTGAGGGATAAAGCAAAGCTATGGCTAGATTCACAACCAAAGGAGAGTCTGAATACTTGGGACAAGGTTGTTACAGAGTTTCTCACTAAATTTTTCCCACCAAAGAAGCTGACTAAGCTTAGGTTAGAGGTTCAGACCTTCAGACAGAAGGAGGGAGAAACACTTTATGAAGCCTGGGAGAGATACAAGCTATTGACTAGGCAATGCCCTCCGGACATGTTCTCCAAATGGACCCAACTAGATATCTTCTATGAAGGCTTGGGTGAGATGTCCAAGATGAGCTTAGATACTTCTGCAGGCAGTTTATTGCACAAGAAGAAGACACCAGAGGAGACTATTGAGCTGATTGAATTGGTTGCAAGCAACCAATATTTATACTCATCTAACAGGAATCCTGTGAACTCTGAGACCCCCCAGAAGAGAGGCGTGTTGGAAGTAGAAGCTGTTAATGCTCTTCTTGCTCAGAACAAGCTGATGTCTCAGCAAATAAATTTACTTACTCAACAGATGGGTGGCATGCAAGTCTCAGCTATCAACACCCAAAATCCACCACAGGAAGTCTCCTATGACATGGCAGGTAACTTTATGCAAAATGATAATTATGATTATGCTCAACCCTCTTCTGAACAGGTGAATTACATGGGGAGTGGTCCGAGAAATCCCAACAATGATCCATATTCCAAGACATACAATCAGAAGTGGAGAAATCACCCAAATTTTGGGTGGAAAGATCAACCTCAGAGACCTCAGAACTTCAACAATAGTTCTCATTGCAGTTTTCAACAGAACAACTATAATAACCGGCAATTTCAGTCTCAGCAACAACAACCACCTCAACAGACAAATTCTAAATCCCAAAAAGATTCTAATTGGGAGATGATGAGTTTCATGCAAGAAACCAGAGCCTCCATTAGAAACTTGGAGGTGCAAATGGGTCAAATGAGCAAGCAATTACCTGAAAGGTCTTCAAATACATTCCCTGGTGATACAGTGGTGAACCCAAGAGAAGATTGCAAGGCTATTCAATTGAGAAGTGGTAAGGTAGCTGGTTCTGAGACCAAGGTCAATGAAGATCTAGTTGAAAAAGAAACTCTAGAGGAGAAGAAGGAAGAAGTAGAGCACGCCCCTCCTAAGCGTGCAGACAACCTGTTTCCTAACTCTCTTGACACTTATCCCACCTTACCAAAGGCCCCTGAATACAAGCCAAAAATGCCATATCCTCAGTGGCTTCAGAAGGCGTCCAAAGAAAAGTAATTCTCTAAATTTTTAGATGTCTTCAAGAAGCTGCAGATCAACATTCCTTTTGCAGAGGCTCTAGAGCAAATGCCTCTCTACGCTAAATTTATGAAAGAGTTGTTGACCCACAAAAGGAATTGGAAGGGGCAAGAAACCATTGTGTTAACCAAGGAATGCAGTGCTATTATTCAACACACCCTTCCTGAGAAGATGCCAGACCCAGGAAGCTTTGTCATTCCTTGCACCATTGGAGAAGTCGGCATTCAGAGAGCTTTATGTGATCTTGGAGCTAGCATCAACCTCATGCCACTTTTAGTGATAAAAAAGCTTCAAATTGAGGAGGTAAAACCTACTCATATTTTTCTTCAACTTGCTGATCTTTCTATTAAATTACCTGTGGATGTGGTTAAAGATTTACTTGTTAAAGTATGACCATTTATTTTCCCTGTTGATTTTGTTATATTAGACATGGAAGAGGAGGTAAAACCCTCTATTATACTTGGTAGACCATTTTTAGCTACAGGTAAAACCCTCTATTATACTGGGATTGATGTGCAAAAGGGTGAATTAACCCTGAGGGTCAATGAAGAACAGGTGGTCCTAAATGTTTTTGAAGCCCTCAAACACCCCAATGATTCTGAGGGGTGTATGAAAATAGATGTTATTGAACCACTTGTTCAAGAAGTACTCGAAACTGAGGTACTTAATGATGTTCTGGATCCTATTTCTGAGTGTGAATTAGTTGAAGTTGACGATTCACCACCCCAAAAGGAGCTGACGAACACGCCAATCAAGGAGGAGAAAGCCCCCAAGCTTGAGCTCAAACCCTTACCCCCTTCTCTAAAATATGTGTTCTTGGGTGGAAATGATTCATATCCAGTAATTATTAGCTCTTCCATGAAGCCTGAAGAGGAAGAGGCGCTTGTTTCAATGCTCAAGAGCCATCAAACAGCTCTTGGGTGGACCATTAGTGACTTGAAAGGGATTAGTCCAACCAAGTGTATGCACAAGATCCTCCTTGAAGATGATGCCAAACCAGTTGTGCAACCAAAAAGGAGACTCAATCCAACTATGAAAGAGGTGGTCCAAAAAGAGGTAATGAAGTTATGAGAAGCATGTATTATTTACCCTATTTCTGACAGTCCTTGGGTAAGTCCTGTGCAGGTAGTTCCCAAGAAAGGAGGGATGACAGTGATCAAGAATGAAAAAAATGAGCTTATTCCTACAAGAACAGTCACAGGATGGAGAATGTGCATAGATTACAGGAGGCTCAACACTGCTACAAGGAAGGATCATTTCCCCCTCCCTTTCATTGATCAGATGCTTGAGAGGTTAGCTGGTTATGCTTTTTATTGTTTTCTAGATGGATATTCTGGATATAATCAAATTGTAGTGGACCCTCAAGATCAAGAGAAGACAGCATTCACATGCCCCTTTGGAGTATTTGCCTACAGGAGAATGCTATTTGGACTTTGCAATGCTCCAGCAACTTTTCAGAGGTGTATGCTTTCAATTTTTTCTGATATGGTTGAAAAGTTTATTGAGATATGTATGGATGACTTTTCTGTTTTTGGTAATTCTTTTGAATCATGCCTTAAACATTTATCTCTTGTCTTGAAACGGTGTCAAGAATCAAACCTTGTTTTAAATTGGGAAAAATGCCATTTTATGGTTACAGAAGGCATTATTCTTGGACACCGGATTTCAAGTAAGGGAATTAAGGTTGACAGAGCAAAGGTGGAGGTAATTGAAAAATTACCACCACCAACTAATGTTAAGGCAATTAGGAGTTTCTTGGGTCATGCAGGATTTTATAGGAGATTTATAAAGGACTTTTCTAAAATTGCTAAACCATTGAGCAACCTGTT